>NC_092238.1:21136785-21294285 GCF_036320965.1 Panulirus ornatus
ACGATTCTGTCCAAACATACCATTTATTGCTTTCCAAGATAATGTCCTCGATTTCCAAACATTCTTCAAGGCTCACAGAATTTTCACCCCCTCCCCCACCCCATGATTCACTTCTGCTTCCATGGTTCCAACTCTCTGCCAATCCACTCCCAGATATCTAAACACTTTCACTTCCTCCACTTTTTCCTCCATTCATATTACATCACAATTGACTTGAACCCTCAACCCTACTGTACCTAATAACCTTGCTCTTATTCACATTTACTCTTAACTTTCTTCTTTCACACAGTTTACCAAACTCAGTCACCAGCTTCTGCAGTTTCTCACATGAATCAGCCACCAGCGCTGTATCATCAGCGAACAACAACTGACTCACTTCCCAAGCTCTCTCATCCACAACAGACTGCAAAACTCTTCCATTCACCTCCCTAACAACCCCATCCATAAACAAATTAAACAACCATGGAGACATCACACACCCCTGCCGCAAACCTACATTCACTTAAAACCAATCACTTTCCTCTCTTCCTACACGTACACATGCCTTACATCCTCGATAAAAACTTTTCACTGCTTCTAACAACTTGCCTCCCAAACCATATATTCTAAGTACCTTCCATAGACCATCTCTATCAAATGCCTTCTCCAGATACATAAATGCTACATACAAATCCATTTGCTTTTCTAAGTATTTATCACACACATTCTTCAAAGCAAACACCTGATCCACACATCCTCTACCACTTCTGAAACCACACTGCTCTTCCCCAATCTGATGCTCTGTACATGCCTTCACCCTCTCAATCAATACCCTCACATATAATTTACCAGGAATACTCAACAAACTTATACCTCTGTAATTTGAGCACTCACTCTTATCCCCTATGCCTTTGTACAATGGCACTATGCAAGCATTCCGCCAATCCTCAGACACCTCACCATGAATCATACATACATTAAATAACCTTACCAACCAATCAACGATACAGTCACCCCCTTTTTTAAAAAATTCCACTGCAATACCATCCAAAACCCGCTGCCTTGAGGGCTTTCATCTTTTGGAAAGCTTTTACTACCTCTTCTCTGTTTTCCAAATCATTTTCCCTAACCCTCTCACTTTGCATACCACCTCGACCAAAACACCCTATATCTGCCACTCTATCATCAAACATATTTAACAAACCTTAGAAATACTCACTCCATCTCCTTCTCACATCACCACTACTTGTTATCACCTCCCCATTAGCCCCCTTCACTGAAGTTCCCATTTGTTCCCTTGTCTTACGCACTTTATTTACCTCCTTCCAAAACATCTTTTTATTCTCCCTAAAATTTAATGTTACTCTCACCCCAACTCTCATTTGACCTCTTTTTCACCTCTTGCACCTTTCTCTTGACCTCCTGCTTGTTTCTTTTATACATCTCCCACTCATTTGCATTATTTCCCTGCAAAAATCATCCAAATGCCTCTCTCTTCTCTTTCACTAATAATCTTACTTCATCCCACCACTCACAACCCTTTCTAATCTGTCCACTTCCCATGCTTCTCATGCCACAAGCATCTTTTGCAAAAGCCATCTCTGCTCCCCTAAATACATCCCATTCCTCCCCCACTCCCCTTACCTCCTTTGTTCTCACCTTTTTCCATTCTGTACTCAGTCTCTCCAGATACTTCCTCACACAAGTCTCCTTCCCAAGCTCACTTACTCTCACCACTATTCATCCAAAGATTCTCTCTCTTCTTTTCTGAAAACCTCTACAAATTTTCACCTTTGCCTCCACAAGATAATGATCAGACATCCCTCAAGTTGCACCTCTCAGCACATTAACATCCAAAATTCTCTCTTTTGAGCACCCATTAACATATAATCCAATAACACTCTCTGGCCATCCCTCCTACTTACATGCGTATACATATATATATCTCTCTTTTTAAACCAGGTATTCCCAATCACCAGTTCTTTTTCAGCACATAAATCTACAATCTCTTCGCCATTTGCTCTTCACCATTTCCATTTACAACACTGTACACCCCATGTATACCAATTATTCCCTCAACTGCCACATTACACACCTTTGCATTCAAATCACCAATCACTATAACCCGGTCTCGTGCATCAAAACAACTAACACACTCATTCAGCTGCTCCAAAAACACTTACCTCTCATGATCTTTCTTCTCATGCCCAGGTACATATGCACCAATAATCAACCATCTCCCTCCGACATTCAGTTTTACCCATATGAATCTAGATTTTCCTTTCTTACACTCTATCACATACTCCCACCACTCCTGTTTCAGGAGTAGTGCTACTCCTTCCCTTGCTCTCAATAACTCCTGACCTTACTTCCAAGACATTCCCAAACTGCTCTTCCCCTTTACCCTTCAGCTTCGTTCCACTCAGAGCCAAAACATCCAGGTTCCCTTCCTCAAACATACTACCTATCTTTCCGTTTTTCTCCCCTTGGTTACATCCACACACATTTAGAAACCCCAATCTGAGCCTTCGAGGATGATGAGCACACCCAGCGTGACTCCTTCTTCTGTTTCCCTTTTTAGAAAGTCAAAATACAAGGAGGGGAGTGTGTCTAGCCCGCCGCTCCCATCCCCTTTAGTCACCTTCTATGACACGTGAGGAATGCGTGGGAAGTATTCTTTCTCCCCTATCCCCAAGAAAAATAAACATATATATATCATAGGGTGGGGGAGGGGGCGAAAATCCTGGGAGCCTTGAAGAATGTGTGGAAGTCGAGAACATTATCTCGGAAAGCAGAAATGGGTATGTTTGAAGGAATAGTGGTTCCAACAATGTTGTATGGTTGCGAGGTGTGGGCTATGGATAGAGTTAAGCGCAGGAGGATGGATGTGCTGGAAATGAGATGTTTGAGGACAGTGTGTGGTGTGAGGTGGTTTGATCGAGTAAGTAACGTAAGGGTAAGAGAGATGTGTGGAAATAAAAAGAGCGTGGTTGAGAGAGCAGAAGAGGGTGTTTTGAAATGGTTTGGGCACATGGAGAGAATGAGTGAGGAAAGATTGACCAAGAGGATATATGTGTCAGAGGTGGAGGGAACAAGGAGAAGTGGGAGACCAAATTGGAGGTGGAAAGATGGAGTGAAAAAGATTTTGTGTGATCGGGGCCTGAACATGCAGGAGGGTGAAAGGCGGGCAAGGAATAGAGTGCATTGGATCGATGTGGTATACTGGGGTTGACGTGCTGTCAGTGGATTGAATCAGGGCATGTGAAGCGACTAGGATAAACCATGGAAAGCTGTGTAAGTATGTATATTTGCGTGTGTGGACGTATGTATATACATGTGTATGGGAGTGGGTTGGGCCATTTCTTTCGTCTGTTTCCTTGTGCTACCTCGCAAACGCGGGAAACAGCGACAAAGCAAAAAAAAAAAATATATATATGTTTATATATGTAAGTATGGGAAGTATATAGGGAAGAATTCTTTCTCCCCTATCCCCAAGAATAATAAACATATAAATATGGGGATAGGGGATACGGGAGAAAGAATACTTCCCACGTATTCCCTGCGTGTCGTAGAAGGCGACTAAAAGGGGAGAGAGCGGGGGTCTGGAAATCCTCCCCTCTCATTTTATTTTTATTTTTTTTTTTTTTTAATTTTCCAAAAGAAGGTACAGAGAAGGGGGCCAGGTGAGGATATTCCCTCAAAGGCCCAGTTATCTGTTCTTAATGCTACCTCGCTAATGCGAAAAATGGCGAATAGTTTGAAAAGAAAGATATCTATATATATATAGAGTATGTGGGAGTTGTGGGAGTATGTGATAGAATGTAAGAGAGTAAATTCTCGATTAATATGGGTAAAACTGAAAGTTGATGGAGAGAGATGGGTGATTATTGGTGCATATGCACCTGGGCATGAGAAGAAAGATCATGAGAGGCAAGTGTTTTGGCAGCAGCTGAGTGAGTGTGTTAGTGGTTTTGATGCAAAAGACTGGGTTATAGTGATGGGTGATTTGAATGCAAAGGTGAGTAATGTGGCAGTTGAGGGAATAATTGGTATACATGGGGTGTTCAGTGTTGTAAATGGAAATGGTGAAGAGCTTGTAGATTTATGTGCTGAAAAAGGACTGGTGATTGGGAATACCTGGTTTAAAAAGCGAGATATGCATAAGTATACGTATGTAAGTAGAAGAGATGGCCAGAGAGCATTATTGGATTGCGTGTTAATTGATAGGCATGCAAAAGAGAGACTTTTGGATGTTAATGTGCTGAGAGGTGCAACTGGAGGCATGTCTGATCATTATCTTGTGGAGCCGAAGGTGAAGATTTGTAGGGGTTTTCAGAGAAGAAGGGAGAATGTTGGGGTGAAGAGAGTGGTGAGAGTAAGTGAGCTTGGGAAGGAGACTTGTGTGAGTAAGTACCAGGAGAGACTGAGTATAGAATGGAAAAAGGTGAGAACAAAGGAGGTAAGGGGAGTGGGGGAGGAATGGGATGTATTTAGGGAAGCAGTGATAGCTTGCGCAAAAGATGCTTGTGGCATGAGAAGCGTGGGAGGTGGGTTGATTAGAAAGGGTAGTGAGTGGTGGGATGAAGAAGTAAGATTATTAGTGAAAGAGAAGAGAAAGGCATTTGGACAATTTTTTAAGGGAAAAAATGCAATTGAGTGGGAGATGTATAAAAGAAAGAGACAGGAGGTCAAGAGAAAGGTGCAAGAGGTGAAAAAGAGGGCAAATGAGAGTTGGGGTGAGAGAGTATCATTAAATTTTAGGGAGAATAAAAAGATGTTCTGGAAGGAGGTAAAAAAGTGCGTAAGACAAGGGAGCAAATGGGAACTTCAGTGAAGGGCGCTAATGGGGAGGTGATAACAAGTAGTGGTGATGTGAGAAGGAGATGGAGTGAGTATTTTGAAGGTTTGTTGAATGTGTTTGATGATAGAGTGGCAGATATGGGGTGTTTTGGTCGAGGTGGTGTACAAAGTGAGAGTGTTAGGGAAAATGATTTGGTAAACAGAGAAGAGGTAATAAAAGCTTTGCGGAAGATGAAAGCCGGCAAGGCAGCAGGTTTGGATGATATTGCAGTGGAGTCTATTAAAAAAGGGGTTGACTGTATTGGCAACTGGTTGGGGTTGACTGTATTGGCGACTGGTTGGTAAGGTTATTTAATATATATATGACTCATGGTGAGGTGCCTGAGGATTGGCGGAATGCGTGCATAGTGCCATTGTACAAAGGCAAAGGGGATAAGAGTGAGTGCTCAAATTACAGAGGTATAAGTTTGTTGAGTATTCCTGGTAAATGATATGGGAGGGTATTGATTGAGAGGGTGAAGGCATGTACAGAGCATTCAGATTGGGGAAGAGCAGTGTGGTTTCAGAAGTGGTAGAGGATGTGTGGATCAGGTGTTTGCTTTGAAGAATGTATGTGAGAAATACTTAGAAAAACAAATGGATTTGTATGTATCATTTATGGATATGGAGAAGGCATATGATAGAGTTGATAGAGATGCTCTATGGAAGGTATTAAGAATATATGGTGTGGGAGGCAAGTTGTTAGAAGCAGTGAAAAGTTTTTATTGAGGATGTAAGGCATGTGTACGTGTAGGAAGAGAGGAAAGTGATTGGTTCTCAGTGAATGTAGGTTTGCGGCAGGGGTGTGTGATGTCTCTATGGTTGTTTAATTTGTCTATGGATGGGGTTGTTAGGGAGGTGAATGCAAGAGTTTTGGAAAGAGTGGCAAGTATGAAGTCTGTTGTGGATGAGAGAGCTTGGGAAGTGAGTCAGTTGTTGTTCGCTGATGATACAGCGCTGGTGGCTGATTCATGTGAGAAACTGCAGAAGCTGGTGACTGAGTTTGGTAAAGTGTGTGAAAGAAGAAAGTTAAGAGTAAATGTGAATAAGAACAATGTTATTAGTTACAGTAGTGTTGAGGGTCAAGTCAATTGGGAGGTAAGTTTGAATGGAGAAAAACTGGAGGAAGTAAAGTGCTTTAGATATCTGGGAGTGGATCTGGCAGTGGATGGAACCATGGAAGCGGAAGTGGATCATAGGGTGGGGGAGGGGGCGAAAATATATATATATATATATATATATATATATATATATATATATATATATATATATATATATATATATTTTTTTTTTTGCTTTGTCGCTGTCTCCCGCGTTTGCGAGGTAGCGCAACGAAACAGACGAAAGAAATGGCCCAACCCAACCCCATACACATGTATATACATACGTCCACACACGCAAATATACATACCTACAGAGCTTACCATGGTTTACCCCAGACGCTTCACATGCCCTGATTCAATCCACTGACAGCACGTCAACCCCGGTATACCACATCGATCCAATTCACTCTATTCCTTGCCCTCCTTTCACCCTCCTTAATGTTCTGGCCCCGATCACACAAAATCTTTTTCATTCCATCTTTCCACCTCCAATTTGGTCTTCCACTTCTCCTCGTTCCCTCCACCTCCGACACATATATCCTCTTGGTCAATCTTTCCTCACTCATTCTCTCCATGTGCCCAAACCATTTCAAAACACCCTCTTCTGCTCTCTCAACCACGCTCTTTTTATTTCCACACATCTCTCTTACCCTTACGTTACTTACTCGATCAAACCACCTCACACCACACATTGTCCTCAAACATCTCATTTCCAGCACACCCATCCTCCTGCGCACAACTCTATCCATAGCCCACGCCTCGCAATCATACAACATTGTTGGAAGCACTATTCCTTCAAACATACCCATTTTTGCTTTCCAATATAATGTTCTTGACTTCCACACATTCTTCAAGGCTCCCAGGATTTTCGCCCCCTCCCCCACCCTATGATCCACTTCCGCTTCCATGGTTCCATACGCTGCCAGATCCGCTCCCAGATATCTAAAACACTTTACTTCCTCCAGTTTTTCTCCATTCAAACTTACCTCTCAATTGACTTGACCCTCAACCCTACTGTACCTAATAACCTTGCTCTTATTCACATTTACTCTTAACTTTCTTCTTTCACACACTTTACCAAACTCAGTCACCAGCTTTTGCAGTTACATATATATAAACATATATATATATTTTTTATATATATTTTATATATATTTTTTTTTTTGCTTTGTCGCTGTCTCCCGCGTTTGCGAGGTAGCGCAAGGAAACAGACGAAAGAAATGGCCCAACCCACCCCCATACACATGTATATACATACGTCCACACATGCAAATATACATACCTACACAGCTTTCCATGGTTTACCCCAGACGCTTCACATGCCCTGATTCAATCCACTGACAGCACGTCAACCCCGGTATACCACATCGCTCCAATTCACTCTACTCCTTGCCCTCCTTTCACCCTCCCGCATGTTCAGGCCCCGATCACACAAAATCTTCTTCACTCCATCTTTCCACCTCCAATTTGGTCTCCCTCTTCTCCTCATTCCCTCCACCTCCGACACATATATCCTCTTGGTCAGTCTTTCCTCACTCATTCTCTCCATGTCCCCAAACCATTTCAAAACACCCTCTTCTGCTCTCTCAACCACGCTCTTTTTATTTCCACATCTCTCTTACCCTTACGTTACTTACTCGATCAAATCACCTCACACCACACATTGTCCTCAAACATCTCATTTCCAGCACATCCATCCTCCTGCACACCACCCTATCCATAGCCCACGCCTCGCAACCATACAACATTGTTTGAACCACTATTCCTTCAAACATACCCATTTTTGCTTTCCGAGATAATATTCTCGACTTCCACACATTCTTCAAGGCTCCCAGAATTTTCGCCCCCTCCCCCACCCTGTGATCCACTTCCACTTCCATGGTTCCATCCGCTGCCAGATCCACTCCCAGATATCTAAAACACTTCACTTCCTCCAGTTTTTCTCCATTCAAACTCACCTCCCAATTGACTTGACCCTCAACCCTACTGTACCTAATAACCTTGCTCTTATTCACATTTACTCTTAACTTTCTTCTTTCACACACTTTACCAAACTCAGTCACCAGCTTCTGCAGTTTCTCACATGAATCAGCCACCAGGAGGATGAGCACTCCCCGCGTGACTCCTTCTTCTGTCTCCCCTTTTAGAAAGTTAAAATACAAGGAGGGGAGGGTTTCTCGCCCCCTGCTCCTGTCCTTTTTAGTCGCCTTCTACGACACGTGAGGAATGAATTATGTACGTGTGTATATATGTATATGTCTGTGCGTATATATATATATGTATACATTGAGATGTATAGGTATGTATATGTGCATGTGTGGACATGTATGTATATACATGTGTATGTGGGTTGGTTAGGCCATTCCTTTGTCTTTTTCCTTGGGCTACCTCACTAACGCGGGAGATAGTGACAAAGCAAAATAAAATAAATATATATATACTATTTTCTTTTTTATTTTTCTTTGTCACTGTCTCCCGCGTTAGCGAGGTAGCGCAAGGAAACAGACGAAAGAATGGCCCATCCCACCCACATACACATGTATATACATACATGTCCACACATGCAAATATACATACCTATACATCTCAACGTATACATATATATACAAACACAGACATATACATATATACACATGTACATAATTCATACTGTCTGCCTTTATTCAATCCCATCGCCACCCCGCTACACATGAAATAACAACCCCCTTCTCCCACATGTATGTGAGGTAGTGCTAGGAAAAGACAACAAAGGCCACATTCATTCACACTCAGTCTCTAGCTGTCATGTATAATGCAACGAAACCACAGCCCACTTTCCACATCCAGGCCCCACAGAACTTTCCATGGTTTACCCTAGATGCTTCACATGCCCTGGTTGAATCCATTGACAGCACATCGATAAATGCCAGATAGAAATCCCTCTGTTTTCTAAGTATTTCTCACACACATTTTTCAAAGCAAACACCTGATCCACACATCCTCTACCACTTCTGAAACCACACTGCTCTTCCTCAATCTGATGCTCTGTACATGCCTTCATCCTCTCAATCAATACCCTCCCATACAAGTTCTTAGGAATACTGAACAAAGTTATGCCTGTATAGTTTGAACACTCACCTTTATTCCCATTGCAAATAAGGTGGAGGAATACTGGAGGGAGAGAAATAATGAAAAAATGCATGGAATTGTATATGCGAGGAAGGCATGTAAGGAAATGAAGGAGACTTTTGCCACGGCCACCCCTTGATGGGAATTCCAGGAGGGAACAGGCATCAGAATAAGACAGATAGATAATGACATACACACTCATTAGACTAAATGTGCTACAATCTCTAGTGAAAAAAAACTCCATGGATAGTGCTCTCCTAACGCATATAACATCAGCATGAAAAGGCTGAAAAGCACAAGTCCTTTGCAAATCCTTTGAAACTTGTAATAAGAACACAGTGGCTGCTAAATCTGCAATCACAAATTCTATTTCCAAAATTGATTTGCTAAATCTAACCAAACTTTTCTATGTAAACTGGCCACTTCTAATTTTATCAAACTTGATTTACAGAGTCTTGTGTGCAAATATCAACACTGTTTTCACACAGCAGCGAATCTACCCTATCTAAATTGGTCAAGTTAGTTAAGTTTGTGAAGTACAGTTACAAGTAAATTTTCTAAAAATCTGGTTCTAGTATTTTGCTGGTGCCAGGTGCAGTAGTCACCACGACAGAAACATACCACCAATCATAGTCTGGGGACAGTGACATATCATCATCTCTACAAAAACCTAATCTTCCCTTGTTAACTTATGGCACATCAAAAAAAGGACAATCCAAGAGGTCATGCTAAGTCAGGTATTAATAAAACCCCAGGATCCCTTTTATGGGCTTACTACAACTTCCAGGATGCTTTCCAACCAGGAACAGGAAAATAATGGACTCCTTTAGAGTGAAAAAGTCCCTAACAATACCCCTTTCTATTCACTGACAATAACATAGCCTTGCCAAAGATGACTCCTCACTCACAGTGTAAACAAAAGCAGGCAGAGTCTGATAATACAGCTATGTTAGGTTCAGGGTATGAATTATAATGCTTTGTAATCTATGAAGCTTCAACTAGATCAAATCATATCAGTAATGAGTATGAGGCATTGCCACTTAAACTACAGCAAATGATGATTAGTGATATTAGCTTTCTAAAGTATCTAATGTGCTCACTTATCAATCATGAATTTTTTTATCCAGATTATGTTTAAAATGAGCACCCTCTTCCACCAATCTGAAACCAGTGCCAACTCCTTTTGACATTTTTATGCAAAAATGAAAAACAACTCTCACTCCATACCCAGTTCTTTCTGCATGAAGCCATCATTAACATACCTAATATTAATGAGGTATCAAACATATTCTGAGGAAGTAAGGACAATCATTAAGAGTAAAACTGAAAAAAGCTTTGCTTCCATGACTATCCATTAGACAATGATAGGGTATAATCCCAGAAATCATGCTACTAAAGCAAACAGCACACTGGAAAATGGGTCTGCTTATACTAAAAATCAATATGGGAGTACCAAGATATCCTAGAGTGATGTCAATCATGATGTCACATACTTTAAGGTGATTCAAGAAAACTTGAATAAAATGTCAAAACTTCCATCTATCTTTATCGTTAAAAAAGGCACTATTTCTTTAATGTAAAAGTG
Organism: Panulirus ornatus; assembly: GCF_036320965.1. Classification (NCBI taxonomy): domain Eukaryota; kingdom Metazoa; phylum Arthropoda; class Malacostraca; order Decapoda; family Palinuridae; genus Panulirus; species Panulirus ornatus. Next base: position 21,147,400 of record NC_092238.1, read on the forward strand.
CAACTCTAAGCAAATATGGGTATGCATATTTGTGTTCCCATTTAAGGTAGTGAAGATCATTTTTACAGATACATGCTTCTAGAATACCCACAAAGCCTTACTGGCACTATGATTGTCACTAAGCCCTTGACTCAAACACTGCTTTGGGTGCTGTTTTGCGAATAGCTTTTGGTGTCTAAAGTATTGAAAATCAATATGTGATGCAATATGTCACTTATCTTTTTCCAAAGCTCAAACAAATTCTCGATTAGTAGATGTAGGTACAGTACACAGCATGTTTCAATATGCTTTTGATGACTCAACACTTGGCTGGGACTTTAAGGTGCCTCATCTCACAGGCAAAATGAATATGAGCAAGCAAATGTCTCCTGCTCTTTTGTTTAGAAAAACTTAAGGATCACTATCCTGTCAATTTCAAACACTTTAATTATCATCTATCACTCGAAATTGAATAACCCTTGAAGTCTTGAAAAAGTAAAATACTAACCTATCAGTGTAAAATATTGTTCCATCCACATTCAATCATTCTAAAAAGTCATGAACTACTTCTTTAGCGATAATTAGCTATGATGTATCAATCTAACTAATCCTTACTACTCATGATTATGAAATGAAATATTTGATTTAGTTACTGATAATTCTTTTTAAACAACATAAATCCTAGGAAGACTATGGATGTACATTGAATATCAAATCCATGCCTGGAATATATAACATTAATTCTACCATACTCTATGAGGCACAAAAAAGTATTTGTGAAAATAAAAATAAGTGGGGTATCATACCCTAAACTAAATTATGAACGAACAAAAAAATATACTACAGATTTTCAAGAAATTCTCCTCCTACCTGATGACTGGATCGCGTTGGAGTTGTTGCTTGTGAATATCGTCTTTCTGATGATGGAGGAGAACAGTCAGATAGGCTACTACCACCCCCTGACTCACTGCGTAAAGAATCTCCTACACTGCTGGATCGTGGGAGTTCTCGATCATCTCCAGGTCTGAAAAGAGTATAGTTAATCTTAATTATACTTATAATCATATCATAATGCTCAAAATAATGTTCAATATTTCACCAGAGGAAGGCATCATGCCAAAGAGCTGGAAAAGAGTAAATGTCATGCCTATCTTCAGGAAAAGCGATGAGAGAATTGTGCTGGTCCCCTTAAAAACTGTGGTCTATAAGACACTGGAAAAGATTATCTGAAAGTAAGTAGACAACTGCTTGCAAAGGAAAATGACCTAACTGGGAGAAAACATGGATTCAGGGAAATGAAGTCATGCATTACAAATCTCCCAGAGTTCTATGACACAGTGAGCTCCATCTTGAATCAAAGAGACAGCTGGGTAGACTGTGTGTATTCCTGGACAGCCAGAGAGCATTAGAGGCTGTACAATGTAACTGGTAAACTCCAGTACTGCTTCTTAGCCTTTTGTGCTTCACCATTACCAGGTCACTGACAGAGAAAAACTCCAGTGCAGCGTTTCCAGAGGCAGTGAGGCTCCAAAATTGTCAAAAAAAAAAGTGAAAACACACCTCAGGTGTTTGTCCAAACCTAAAAGTATTGCCCTGACGTAACAGAGCAATGCCTCCCCCATTAGTTCCACCCCTAAGGGGTATAATAACAAAGTTACTGTGAGAAGGTGGGGGAGACTTGGATACTCTAGTTAAAGAGATGAGCAATTAAGGGTGATGGTGCTGAATATGAATGGGATGACTGGTTAGAGTAAAATGAGGGAGAAAGTAGAGAGGTTTAAAAGTTTTAGCGTGTATGTGCTAAGGCTTGGGAAAACTCATATCCTTGGGCAGGGTGTGTGGAAAGAAAGTGGGAATGATGAATGCAAGTTATCGGAGGACATGGAAGGTGAGGTATGGACAGGAACGAGTGAAAATTAATGGGAAGAGGAAAAGAAGGATGTGCAATTCTGCTATCACCAAAAGTATATGAGGATGTTACAGAGCATGGATGGAATGGATCAAGAATAGATTGGGTGAAAGGAAATATAGGGATTGTGAAGTATGCATGGGTATGTCTATAAGCATCTGTGAATATGAAGAGTGTATGAGGTAAGGATGAAATGAAGCTTTTCTGGAGAAACCTGAATAACTATATAAACGATTTTGAGAATAAGAAAAATGAGGTCATACTGGGTGATATGAATCCAAAAGTGAGATAGGTGGTAAATGGGAAGTGCCTGGAGTAAATGAGAATGGAAGTTATCTGGTGTATATTTGTGCTGAGAGGGGTCTATTCCTTTGAAACACCTTTTTTCAGCACAATATGATCCACAAATATACATGGCTGAGGAATGATGGAAGAGAAGAGCAAATGACTTTGACTACATGGCAGTGGATGAAGACTAAGGAAGGTTGTGCTAGAGGCCAAAGTTGTGAGAGGATTCTTTGGAGACTCTGACCACTTCACAGTTCTTGTAGGGATGAGGATCAGGGAGAAGTGGAGGTATGGTGTACGAAAGAATGGAGAGGTAAAAGTGTTGGCAAGCAAGAAGATGAATCAGAAAAAATGCAGGGAGGAGTATGAAAGGAGAGTGAAAGCTTCGTTGGAAGTGCAGTGAAGTTAGGATGCAGTCATGTACGAATGAGGTGTTAACATACTTAGATAAAAACAATGAAAGGTTGTAGAATCAGTAGTTAGATACAAGGCAGTGAGACTTTTCTAATTATACTTTGTCGCTGTCTCCTGCGTCAGCGAGGAAGCGCAAGGAAACAGATGAAACAGTGGCCCAACCCACCCTCATAAACATGTATATACATACACGTCCACACAAGCACATATGCACACCTCTACATCTCAACGTATACATATATATACACACACAGACATATACATATATACACATGTAAATAATTCATAGTATCTGCCCTTATTCATTCTCGTCGCCAACCCACCACACATGAAATGACAACCCCCTCCGCCAGCATGTGCGCGAGGTAGCACAAGAAAAAGACAACAAAGGCCACATTCATTCACACCCAGTCTCTAGCTGTCATGTATAATGCAATGAAACCACAGCTGCCTTTCCACATCCAAACACCACAAAACGTTCCATGGCTTACCCAGAGCTTCACATGCCCTGGTTCAATCCATTGACAGCACATCAACACCAGTATAACATATCGTTCCAATTCACTCTACTCCTTGCATGCCTTTCATCCTCCTGCATGTTCAGGCCCCGATCGCTCAAAATCTTTTTCACTCCATCTTTCCACCTACAATTTGCTCTCCCACTTCTACTCGTTCCCTCCACCTCTGACACATATATCCTCTTGGTCAATCTTTCCTCACTCATTCTCTCCATGTGACCAAACCATTTCAAAACACCCTCTTCTGCTCTCTCAACCACATTCTTTTTATTACAACACGTCTCTCCTACCCTTTCATTACTTACTCATTCAAACCACTTCACACCACAGGGTGTCCTCAAACATCTCATTTCAAGCACATCCACCCTCCTCCACACAATTCTATCTATGGCCCACGCCTTGCAACCATACAACACTGTCGGAACCACTATTCCTTCAAATATACCTATTATTGCTTTCCAAGATAACGATCTTGCCTTCCAACATTTTTCAACACTTCCAGACCTTTCGCCCCCTCCCCCACCCTATGACTCACTTCCGCTTCCATGGTTCCATCCGCTGCCAGATCCACTCCCAGATATCTAAAACACTTCACTTACTCCAGTTTTTCTCCATTCAAACTTACCTCCCAATTAACTTGACCCTCAACCCTCAACCCTACTGTACCTAATAACCTTGCTCATATTCACATTTACTCTCAGCTTTCTTCGTTCACACACTTTACCAAACTCAGTCACCAGCTTCTGCAGTTTCTCACACGAATCAGCCACCAGTGCCATATCAACAGCGAACAACAACTGACTTACTTCCCAAGCTCTCTCATCCACAACAGACTGTATACTTGCCCCTCTCTCCAAAACTCTTGCATTCACCTCCCTCACAACCCCATCCATAAACAAATTAAACAACCATGGAGACATCAAACATCCCTGCAGCAAACCTACATTCACAGACAACCAATCACTTTCCCCTCTTCCTACTCGTACACTTGCCTTATATCCTCAATAAAAACTTTTCACTGCTTCTAACAACTTGCCTCCCACACCATATACTCTTAATATCTTCCATAGAGCATCTCTATCAACTCTATCATATGCCTTCTCCAGATCCATAAATGCTACATACAAATCCATTTGCTTTTCTAAGTATTTCTCACATACATTCTTCAAAGCAAACACCTGATCCACACATCCTCTACCACTTCTGAAACCACACTGCTCTTCCCCAATCTGATGCTCTGTACATGCCTCCACCCTCTAAATCAATTTATTTTTTTTCTTTTTTTGCTTTGTCGCTGTCTCCTGCATTTGTGAGGTAGCGCAAGGAAACAGACGAAAGAAATGGCACAACCCACCCCCATACACATGTATATACATACACGTCCACACACGCAAATATACATACCTATACATCTCAATGTACACATATATATACACACACAGACATATACATATATACACAAGCACATAATTCATACTGTCTGCCTTTATTTATTCCCATCATCACCTCGCCACACATGGAATAACATCCCCCTCCCCCCTCATGTGTGCGAGGTAGCGCTAGGAAAAGACAACAAAGGCCCCATTCGTTCACACTTAGTCTCTAGCTGTCATGTAATAATGCCCGAAACCACAGCTCCCTTTCCACATCCAGGCCCCACACAACTTTCTATGGTTTAACCCAGATGCTTCACATGCCCTGATTCAATCCACTGACAGCACGTCGACATCAGTATACCACATCGATCCAATTCACTTTATTCCTTGCCCGCCTTTCACCCTCCTGCATGTTCAGGCTCCGATCACTCAAAATCTTTTTCACTCCATCTTTCCACCTCCAATTTGGTCTCCCACTTCTCCTCGTTCCCTCCACCGCCGACACATATATCCTCTTGGTCAATCTTTTCTCACTCATTCGCTCCATGTGACCAGACCATTTCAAAACACCCTCTTCTGCTCTCTCAACCACGCTCTTTTTATTTCCACACATCTCTCTTACCCTTACATTACTTACTCGATCAAACCACCTCACACAACATATTGTTCTCAAACATCTCATTTTCAGCACATCCACCCTCCTGCGCACAACTCTATCCATAGCCCACGCCTTGCAACCATACAACATTGTTGGAACCACTATTCCTTCAAACATACCCGTTTTTGCTTTCCGAGATAATGTTCTCAACTTCCACACATTCTTCAAGGCTCCCAGGATTTACGCCCCCTCACTTCCCAAGCTCTCTCATCCACAACAGACTTCATACTTGCCCCTCTTTCCAAAACTCTTGCATTCACCTCCCTAACCCCATCCATAAACAAATTAAACAACCATGGAGACATCACACACCCCTGCCACAAACCTACATTCACTGAGAACCAGTCACTTTCCTCACTCATTCTCTCCATGAGAGGGTTAGGGAAAATGATTTGGTAAACAGAGAAGAGGTAGGAAAAGCTTTGCGGAAGATGTAAGCCGGCAAGGCAGCAGGTTTGGAAGGTATTGCGGTGGAATTTATTAAAAAAGGGGGTGACTGTATTATTGACTGGTTGGTAAGGTTATCTAATGTATGTATGACTCATGGTGAGGTGCCTGAGGATTGGCGGAATGCTTGCATAGTGCCATTGTACAAAGGCAAAGGGGATAAGAGTGAGTGCTCAAATTACAGAGGTATAAGTTTGTTGAGTATTCCTGGTAAATTATATGGGAGGGTATTGATTGAGAGGGTGAAGGCATGTACAGAGCATCAGATTGGGGAAGAGCAGTGTGGTTTCAGAAGTGGTAGAGGATGTGTGGATCAGGTGTTTGCTTTGAAGAATGAATGTGAGAAATACTTAGAAAAGCAAATGGATTTGTATGTAGCATTTATGGATCTGGAGAAGGCATATGATAGAGTTGATAGAGATGCTCTGTGGAAGGTATTAAGAATATATGGTGTGGGAGGCAAGTTGTTAGAAGCAGTGAAAAGTTTTTATCGAGGATGTAAGGCATGTGTACGTGTAGGAAGAGAGGAAAGTGATTGGTTCTCAGTGAATGTAGGTTTGCGGCAGGGGTGTGTGATGTCTCCATGGTTGTTTAATTTGTTTATGGATTGGGTTGTTAGGGAGGTGAATGCAAGAGTTTTGGAAAGAGGGGCAAGTATGAAGTCTGTTGTGGATGAGAGAGCTTGGGAAGTGAGTCAGTTGTTGTTCGCTGATGATACAGCGCTGGTGGCTGATTCATGTGAGAAACTGCAGAAGCTGGTGACTGAGTTTGGTAAAGTGTGTGAAAGAAGAAAGTTAAGAGTAAATGTGAATAAGAGCAAGGTTATTAGGTACAGTAGGGTTGAGGGTCAAGGTCAATTGGGAGGTAAGTTTGAATGGAGAAAAACTGGAGGAAGTAAAGTGTTTTAGATATCTGGGAGTGGATCTGGCAGCGGATGGAACCATGGAAGTGGAAGTGGATCATAGGGTGGGGGAGGGGGCGATAATCCTGGGAGCCTTGAAGAATGTGTGGAAGTCGAGAACATTATCTCGGAAAGCAAAAATGGGTATGTTTGAAGGAATAGTGGTTCCAACAATGTTGTATGGTTGCGAGGCGTGGGCTATGGATAGAGTTGTGCGCAGGAGGATGGATGTGCTGGAAATGAGATGTTTGAGGACAAATATGTGGTGTGAGGTGGTTTGATCGAGTAACGTAAGGGTAAGAGAGATGTGTGGAAATAAAAAGAGCATGGTTGAGAGAGCAGAAGAGGGTGTTTTGAAATGGTTTGGGCACATGGAGAGAATGAGTGAGGAAAGATTGACCAAGAGGATATATGTGTCGGAGGTAGAGGGAACGAGGAGAAGTGGGAGACCAAATTGGAGGTGGAAAGATGGAGTGAAAAAGATTTTGTGTGATCAGGGCGTGAACATGAAGGAGGGTGAAAGGAGGGCAAGGAATAGAGTGAATTGGATTGATGTGGTATACCGGGGTTGACGTGCTGTCAGTGGATTGAATCAGGGCATGTGAAGCGTCTGGGGTAAACCATGGAAAGCTGAGTAGGTATGTATATTTGCGTGTGTAGACGTGTATGTATATACGTGTGTATGGGGGTGGGTTGGGCCATTTCTTTCGTCTGTTTCCTTGCGCTACCTTGCAAACGCAGGAGACAGCGACAAAGCAAAAGTATTTCTAAGTATTTCTTATATACATTCTTCAAAGCAAACACCTGATCCACACATCCTCTACCACTTCTGAAACCACACTGCTCTTCCCCAATCTGATGTTCTGTACATGCCTTCACCCTCTCAATCAATACCCTCCCATATAATTTACCAGGAATACTCAACAAACTTATACCTCTGTAATTTGAGCACTCACCTTTATTCCCTTTGCCTTTGTACAACGGCACTATGCAAGCATTCCACCAATCCTCAGGCACTACACAATGAGCCATACATACATCAAATATCCTTACAAACCAGTCAACAACACAGTCACCCCCTTTTTTTAATAAATTCCACTACAATACCATCCCAACCTGCTGCCTTGCCAGCTTTCATCTTTTGCAAAGCTTTTACTACCTCTTCTCTGTTTACCAAATAATTTTCCCTAACCCTCTCACTTCACACACCACCTCGACGAAAACACCTTATATCTGCCACTCTATCATCTAATACATTCAACAAACCTACAAAATGCTCATTCCATCTCCTCACATCACAACTACTTGTTATTACCTCCTTATTACCCCCCCATTAGCCCCCTTCACCGATGTTCCTATTTGTTCCCTTGTCTTACGCACTTTATTTACCTCCTTCCAAAACATCTTTTTATTCTCCCTGAAATCTAATGATACTCTCTCACCACAACTCTCATTTGCCCTCTTTTTCACCTCTTGTACCTTTCTCTTGACCTCCTGCCTCTTTCTTTTATACATCTCCCACTCATTTGCACTATTTCCCTGTAAAAATCATCCAAATGCCTCTCTCTTCTCTTTCACTGAAAATCTTACTTCTTCATCCCACCACTCACTACCCTTTCTAAGCATGTTTTGCGCAAGCCATCAATGCTTCCCTAAATACATCCCATTCCTCCCCCACTCCCCTTATGCCATTTGCTCTCACCTTTTTCGATTCTGCACTCAGTCTCTCCTGGTACTTCCTCACACAAGTCTCCTTCCAAGGCTCACTTACTCTCACCACTCTCTTCACAACAACATTCTCTCTTCTTTTCTGAAAACCTATACAAATCTTCACCTTCATCTCCACAAGATAATGATCAGACATCCCTCCAATTGCACCTCTCAGCACATTAACATCCAAAACTCTCTCTTTCACGCGCTTTCCATTAACACATAATCCAGTAACGCTCTCTGGCCACCTCTCCAACTTACTTTCATATACTTATGTATATCTCTCTTTTTAAAGCAGGTTTTCCCAATCCCCAGTCCTTTTTCAGCACAAAATCTACAAGCTTTTCCCTTTTTCCATTTCACAGAACACCCCATGTATCCCAAAATTTTCCCCCTCAACTGCCACATTACTCACCTTTGCATTCAAATCACCCATCATTATAACATGGTCTTGTGCATCAAAACCACTAACACACTCATTCAGCTGCTGCCAAAACACTTGCCTCTCATGATCTTTCTTCCCATGCCCAGGTGCATATGCACCAATAATCAACCATCTCTCTCCATCAACTTTCAGTTTTACCCATATTAATCTAGAATTTACACTCTTACATTCTATCACATACTCCCACAACTCCTGTTTCAGTAGTGCTCCTCCTTCCCTTGCTCTTGTCCTCTCAGTAACCTCTGACTTTACTCCCAAGACATTCCCAAACCACTCTTCCCCTTTACCCTTGAGCTTTGTTTCACTCAGAGCCAAAACATCCAGGTTCATTTCCACAAACATGCTACCTATCTCTTCTTTTTTTTACATCTTGGTTACAGCCACACACATTTAGACACACCAATCTGAGCATTGTTGCTGTCTACCACGTTAGCGAGGTAGGGCAAGGAAACAAACAAAAGAATGGCCCAACCTACCCACATACACAGGTGTATACATACACGTCCACACACACAAATATATATACCTATACATCTCAACGTATACATATATATACACACAGACATATATATACATATTTACTTATTCATTTATTTTGCTTTGTCGCTGTCTCCCGCGTTTGCGAGGTAGCGCAAGGAAACAGATGAAAGAAATGGCCCAACCCACGCCCATACACAATGTATATACATACACATCCACACACGCAAATATACATAACTATACATCTCAATGTACACATATATATACACACACAGACACATACTTATATACCCATGCACACAATTCACACTGTCTGCCTTTATTCATTCCCATCGCCACCTCGCCACACATGGAATACCATCCCCCTCCCCCCTCATGTGTGTGAGGTAGAACGACGAAAAGTCAACAAAGGCCCCATTCGTTCACACTCAGTCTCTATCTGTCATGAAATAATGCCCGAAACCTAGAGCTCCCTTTCCACATCCAGGCCCCACACAACTTTCCATGGTTTACCCCAGACGCTTCACATGCCGATTCAATCCACTGACAGCACGTCAACCCCGGTATACCACATCGATCCAATTCACTCTATTCCTTGCCCGCCTTTCACCCTCCTGCATGTTCAGGCCCCGATCACACAAAATCTTTTTCACTCCATCTTTCCACCTCCAATTTGGTCTCCCACTTCTCCTCATTCCCTCCACCTCCGACATATATATCCTCTTGGTCAATCTTTCCTCACTCATTCTCTCCATGTGCCCAAACCATTTCAAAACACCCTCTTCTGCTCTCTCAACCACGCTCTTTTTATTTCCACACATCTCTCTTACCCTTACATTACTTACTCGATCAAACCACCTCACACCAAACATTGTCCTCAAACATCTCATTTCCAGAATATCCACCCTCCTGCGCACAACTCTATCCATAGCCCACACCTCGCAACCATACAACATTGTTGGAACCACTATTCCTTCAAACATACCCATTTTTGCATTCCGAGATAATGTTCTCGACTTCCACACATTCTTCAAGGCTCCCAGAATTTACGCCCCCTCACTTTCCAAGCTCTCTCATCCACAACAGACTTCATACTTGCCCCTCTTTCCAAAACTCTTGCATTCACCTCCCTAACAACCCCATCCATAAACAAATTAAACAAACATGGAGACATCACACACCCCTGCCACAAACCTACATTCACTGAGAACCAGTCACTTTCCTCACTCATTCTCTCCATGAGAGGGTTAGGGAAAATGATTTGGTAAACAGAGAAGAGGTAGGAAAAGCTTTGCGGAAGATGTAAGCCGGCAAGGCAGCAGGTTTGGAAGGTATTGCGGTGGAATTTATCAAAAAAGGGGGTGACTGTATTATTGACTGGTTGGTAAAGTTATCTAATGTATGTATGACTCATGGTGAGGTGCCTGAGGATTGGCGGAATGCGTGCATAGTGCCATTGTACAAAGGCAAAGGGGATAAGAGTGAGTGCTCAAATTTCAGAGGTATAAGTTTGTTGAGTATTCCTGGTAAATTATATGGGAGGGTATTGATTGAGAGGGTGAAGGCATGTACAGAGCATCAGATTGGGGAAGAGCAGTGTGGTTTCAGAAGTGGTAGAGGATGTGTGGATCAGGTGTTTGCTTTGAAGAATGAATGTGAGAAATACTTAGAAAAGCAAATGGATTTGTATGTAGCATTTATGGATCTGGAGAACGCATATGATAGAGTTGATAGAGATGCTCTGTGGAAGGTATTAAGAATATATGGTGTGGGAGGCAAGTTGTTAGAAGCAGTGAAAAGTTTTTATCGAGGATGTAAGGCATGTGTACGTGTAGGAAGAAAGGAAAGTGATTGGTTCTCAGTGAATGTAGGTTTGCGGCAGGGGTGTGTGATGTCTCCATGGTTGTTTAATTTGTTTATGGATTGGGTTGTTAGGGTGGTGAATGCAAGAGTTTTGGAAAGAGGGGCAAGTATGAAGTCTGTTGTGGATGAGAGAGCTTGGGAAGTGAGTCAGTTGTTGTTCGCTGATGATACAGCGCTGGTGGGTGATTCATGTGAGAAACTGCACAAGCTGGTGACTGAGTTTGGTAAAGTGTGTGAAAGAAGAAAGTTAAGAGCAAATGTGAATAAGAGCAAGGTTATTAGGTACAGTAGGGTTGAGGGCCAGGTCAATTGGGAGATAAGTTTGAATGGAGAAAAACTGGAGGAAGTAAAGTGTTTTAGATATCTGGGAGTGGATCTGGCAGCGGATGGAACCATGGAAGTGGAAGTGGATCATAGGGTGGAGGAGGGGCCGATAATCCTGGGAGCCTTGAAGAATGTGTGGAAGTCGAGAACATTATCTCGGAAAGCAAAAATGGGTATGTTTGAAGGAATAGTGGTTCCAACAATGTTGTATGGTTGCGAGGCGTGGGCTATGGATAGAGTTGTGCGCAGGAGGATGGATGTGCTGGAAATGAGATGTTTGAGGACAATATGTGGTGTGAGGTGGTTTGATCGAGTAAGTAACGTAAGGGTAAGAGAGATGTGTGGAAATAAAAAGAGCATGGTTGAGAGAGCAGAAGAGGGTGTTTTGAAATGGTTTGGGCACATGGAGAGAATGAGTGAGGAAAGATTGACCAAGAGGATATATGTGTCGGAGGTAGAGGGAACGAGGAGAAGTGGGAGACCAAATTGGAGGTGGAAAGATGGAGTGAAAAAGATTTTGTGTGATCAGGGCGTGAACATGAAGGAGGGTGAAAGGAGGGCAAGGAATAGAGTGAATTGGATTGATGTGGTATACCGGGGTTGACGTGCTGTCAGTGGATTGAATCAGGGCATGTGAAGCGTCTGGGGTAAACCATGGAAAGCTGAGTAGGTATGTATATTTGCGTGTGTAGACGTGTATGTATATACGTGTGTATGGGGGTGGGTTGGGCCATTTCTTTCGTCTGTTTCCTTGCGCTACCTTGCAAACGCAGGAGACAGCGACAAAGCAAAAAAAAAAAAGTATTTCTAAGTATTTCCCTTAATACCTTTTTTAAAGCAAACACCTGATCCACACATCCTCTCCCCACTTCTGAAACCACACTGCCTTCCCCAATCTAAAGTTCTGTACATGCCTTCACCCTCTCAATCAATACCCTCCCATATAATTTACCAGGAAATACTCAACAAACTTATACCTCTGTAATTTGAGCACTCACCTTTTTTCCCTTTTGCCTTTGTACAACGCACTATGCAAGCATTCCACCAATCCTAAAGCACTACACAATGAGCCATACATACATCAAATATCCTTACAAACCAAGTCAACAACACATCCCCCCCTTTTTTTTTAATAAATTCCACTACAAAAACCACCCCAAACCCCGCGCCTTGCCAGCTTTCATCTTTTGCAAACCCTTTTTTACTACCCTTCTCTGTTTACCAAATAATTTTTCCCTAACCCTCCATTTTCACCACCACCTCGACGAAAACACCTATAACTGCCACTCTATCATCTAATTACATTCAAAAAACCCTACAAAATGCTCATTCCATCTCCTCACATCACAACTCTTGTTATTACCCCCCTTTATTACCCCCCCTTTAAAGCCCCCTTCACCGATTTCCTATTTGTCCCTTGTCTTTGCACTTTATTTTACCTCCTTCCAAAACATCTTTTATTCTCCCTGAAATCTAATGAACTCCCCTCCCCACAACTCTCATTTGCCCCCCTTTTCACCTCTTGTACCTTTCCTTGACCTCCTGCCTCTTTCTTTTATAATCTCCCACTCATTTTGCACTATTTCCCTGTAAAAATCACCCAAAAAGCCTCTCTTCTTCCCCTTTAAATAAAAACTTACTTCTTCATCCCACCACTCACAATACCCTTTCTAAAGCATAGTTTTGCGCCCAAAAACCCTCAATCTTCCCTAAATAAATCCCATTCCTCCCCCACCACTCCCCTTTGCCATTTGCTCTCACCTTTTTCGATTCTGCACTCAGTCTCTCCTGGTACTTCCTACACAAGTCCTCCCCTTTCCCCCCGCTCACTTACTCTCACCACTCTTCTTTACAACAACATTCTCTCTTCTTTTCTGAAAACCTATACAAATCTTCACCTTCATCTCCACAAAGATAATTTATCAACATCCCTCCAATTGCACCTCTCAGCAAAATTAACATCCAAACTCTCTCTTTCACGCGCTTTTTCCCTTAACACATAATCCAGTAACGCCCCTCCCGGCCACCCCTCCAACTTACTTATCATAAACTTATGTATATCTCTCTTTTTAAAGCAGTAACCCAATCACCAGTCCTTTTCTCACACAAATCTACAAGTTCTTCACCATTTCCATTTTACACACTGAACACCCCATGTACTCAATTAAACATATATGGATTCCTTACACAGCACTGCAGTTTATACATGTGATTGCCTTTGTCTCTTTCCCAAACCCCCAATTCAGTTAAAAGGCACACTTTTCTGGAATGCCCCAGATCCCATATGTCAAGCAACTACAATTAACACAGAAAAAATAAGTTTTAAGTTTTCCCATATCATGCAAACTGAGATGGTAATAACATATCCCCCCAAGCAGGGTTTTTCTCCCAATTTTCCCAAACTGACCTGCACCACAATGTATGCTTGGCCCAGCACTTAGTTGTCCTGAGGCTTTAATGAAAGTGAAACATTTGGGGGATTTGAATAACATTTAATCACAATATGATATAACAAAAAAGAGTGGAAAAGTTTTAGGACAAGTGATTGAAGGGGATATGTAGATAGTTCAAGTTACTACTACACTGAATAAAAAAAAAAGTATAATTCTGTAACATGGTAAATTACGTAAACAAAATATAATGAAAAATTATTATTTATTTTAATTCATTTTCCTCTGTTGCTGTCTCCCCCGCTTTAGCGCGGGTTTTGCAAGGAAACAGACGAAGGAATGGCCCAACCCAACCACATAACACATGATATACAAACACATCCACACACGCAAAAATATATCAAAACAATACCTTTTAACACTCGAAATAGTGAAAAAAACACAAAAAAATAAAAAAAGACCCACTACATATGATACGCATGTACATAATCATAATCTGCCTTTATTTGTTCCCATCGCCACCCCCGCCACGTATGGAATAACATCCCCCTCCCCCCCCCTCATGTTGCGAGATACCCTAGGAAAGACACCAAAGGCCCCATTGTTCACACCCATTCTCAACCGTCATGTAATAATGCCCCGAAACCACAGCCCCTTTTCCACACCCAGCCCCACAAAAACTTTCCATATTTAACCCCAACGCTTCCCCATCCCCGGGTTTTCAATCCACGACAGCACGCCCGACCCCTGTATACCACATCGTTCCAATTCACTCTATTCCTTGCACCCCTTTTCACCCTCCTCCCATGTTCAGGCCATGATCACTCAAAATTTTTTTCACTCCATCTTTCCCCCTCCAATTTGGACTCCCACTCCCCTCTTCCCTCAACCTCTGACACAAAATATCCATTTTGGGTCAATTTTTCCCTTTCATTTCACTCTCCATGTGACCAAACCATTTCAAAAAACCCTCTCTGCTCTCATCAACCACACTTTTTTTATTTTCCACACATCTCTTTTACCCTTACATTACTTACTCGATCAAACCACCCACACCCCCAATATTGTCCTCAAACATCTCTTTTCCCCACACATCCATCCTCCTGCGCAAAAACTCGATCCATAGCCCACGCTCGCAACCATAAAACACGTGGAACCAATAACCTTTCAAACAATACCCATTTTGCTTTCCGAGAAATATTCTCTTCTTCCACCCCTTCTCAAAGGCTCCAGAATTTTCGCCCCCTCCCCCCCCCTTTATAAATTTACTTCCGCTTGCATGGTTCCATCCCTGCCAATCCACTCCAAGATAATCTAAAAAACACTTTACTTCCTCCAATTTTTTTTCCATTCAAACTTCCCTTTCCCAATTTGGGAACTTGACCTAAACCCTACTGAACCCTAATTACCTCTCTTATTCACATTTACCTAATTTTTTCTTCTTTCAACACTTTACCAACTCAGTCACCAGCTTCTGCAGTTTCTTACATTAATCACCCACCAGCGCGTATCTTCGCGAACAACAACTGACTCACTTCCCAAGCTCCTCTCTCCACAACAGACTGCATACTTCCCCCTCTTTCCAAAACTCTTCATTCACCTCCCTAAAAACCCCCATCCATAAAAAAATTTAAACACCATGAGACATCACACCCCCCCTCCCCGCAAACCTACATTCACTGAAAACCCAATCTCTTTCCTCTCTTCCTACACGTACCCCAATGCCTTACATCCCGTTAAAATTTTTTCCCCTGCTTCTAACAACTTGCCTACCACACCATATATTCTTAAAACCTTCCACAGAGCATCTCTATCAACTCTAACATATCCTTCCCAGATCCAAAAATGCTAAAAAACAAATCCATTTGTTTTTCTAAGTATTTTCTCACATACTTTCCCTTCCCAAAGCAAACACCGATCCACACATCCTCTACCACTTCTGAAACCACACTGCTCTTCCCCAATCTGATGTTCTGTACATGCCTTCACCCTCTCAATCAATACCCTCCCATATAATTTACCAGGAATACTCAACAAACTTATACCTCTGTAATTTGAGCACTCACCTTTATTCCCTTTGCCTTTGTACAACGGCACTATGCAAGCATTCCACCAATCCTCAAGCACTACACAATGAGCCATACATACATCAAATATCCTTACAAACCAGTCAACAACACAGTCACCCCCTTTTTTTAATAAATTCCACTACAATACCATCCCAACCCGCCGCCTTGCCAGCTTTCATCTTTTGCAAAGCTTTTACTACCTCTTCTCTGTTTACCAAATAATTTTCCCTAACCCTCTCACTTCACACACCACCTCGACGAAAACACCTTATATCTGCCACTCTATCATCTAATACATTCAACAAACCTACAAAATGCTCATTCCATCTCCTCACATCACAACTACTTGTTATTACCTCCTTATTACCCCCCCATTAGCCCCCTTCACCGATGTTCCTATTTGTTCCCTTGTCTTATGCACTTTATTTACCTCCTTCCAAAACATCTTTTTATTCTCCCTGAAATCTAATGATACTCTCTCACCACAACTCTCATTTGCCCTCTTTTTCACCTCTTGTACCTTTCTCTTGACCTCCTGCCTCTTTCTTTTATATATCTCCCACTCATTTGCACTATTTCCCTGTAAAAATCATCCAAATGCCTCTCTCTTCTCTTTCAATGAAAATCTTACTTCTTCATCCCACCACTCACTACCCTTTCTAAGCATGTTTTGCGCAAGCCATCAATGCTTCCCTAAATACATCCCATTCCTCCCCCACTCCCCTTCTGCCATTTGCTCTCACCTTTTTCGATTCTGCACTCAGTCTCTCCTGGTACTTCCTGACACAAGTCTCCTTCCCAAGCTCACTTACTCTCACCACTCTCTTCACAACAACATTCTCTCTTCTTTTCTGAAAACCTATACAAATCTTCACCTTCATCTCCACAAGATAATGTGATCAGACATCCCTCCAATTGCACCTCTCAGCACATTAACATCCAAAACTCTCTCTTTCACGCGCTTTCCATTAACACATAATCCAGTAACGCTCTCTGGCCATCTCTCCAACTTACTTTCATATACTTATGTATATCTCTCTTTTTAAAGCAGGTATTCCCAATCACCAGTCCTTTTTCAGCACACAAATCTACAAGTTCTTCACCATTTCCATTTACAACACTGAACACCCCATGTACTTCAATTATCATATATGGATTCCTTACACAGGCACTGCAGTCATACATGTGATTGCCTGTGTCTCTTCCCACCCACATTTCAGTTAAAAGGCACACTTTTCTGGAATGCCGAGATGCCTTATGTCACTAGCAACTACAATTAACACAGAAAAATAAGTTTAAGTTACCCATATCATGCAAACTGAGATGGTATAGACATATCCCTCCCAAGCAGGTTTACTCCCCAATTTTCTCAAACTGACATGCAGCCACAATGTATGCTTGGCCCAGCACATTAGTTGTCTCTGAGGCTTTAATGAAAGTGATACTGATTTGGAGGATGTTGAATATCATCTTAATCACAATATGATATAACATAACTAAGAGTGGAATGTTTTAGGACAAGTGATTGTAGGCATATGTAGATAGTTCAAGTTACTACACTGAATAAAAAAAATGTATAAATCTGTAAGCAATGTAAATTACGTAAACAAAATATAATGAATAAATGATGTATTTATTTATTCATTTTCCTCTGTTGCTGTCTCCCGCGTTAGCGAGGTAGCGCAAGGAAACAGACGAAGGAATGGCCCAACCCAACCACATACACATGTATATACATACACATCCACACACGCAAATATACATACCTATACATCTCAATGTACACATATATATACACAGAGACACCTACATATATACGCATGTACATAATTCATAATCTGCCTTTATTTGTTCCCATCGCCACCCCGCCACGTATGGAATAACATCCCCCTCCCCCGTCATGTGTGCGAGATAGCGCTAGGAAACGACACCAAAGGCCCCATTTGTTCACACCCAGTCTCTAGCTGTCATGTAATAATGCACCGAAACCACAGCTCCCTTTCCACATCCAGGCCCCACACACTTTCCATAGTTTACCCCAGACGCTTCACATGCCCTGGTTCAATCCACTGACAGCACGTCGACCCCTGTATACCACATCGTTCCAATTCACTCTATTCCTTGCACGCCTTTCACCCTCCTGCATGTTCAGGCCATGATCACTCAAAATCTTTTTCACTCCATCTTTCCACCTCCAATTTGGACTCCCACTTCTCCTCGTTCCCTCCACCTCTGACACATATATCCTCTTGGTCAATCTTTCCTCACTCATTCTCTCCATGTGACCAAACCATTTCAAAACACCCTCTTCTGCTCTCTCAACCACACTCTTTTTATTTCCACACATCTCTCTTACCCTTACATTACTTACTCGATCAAACCACCTCACACCACATATTGTCCTCAAACATCTCATTTCCAGCACATCCATCCTCCTGCGCACAACTCTATCCATAGCCCACGCCTCGCAACCATACAACACTGTTGGAACCAATATTCCTTCAAACATACCCATTTTTGCTTTCCGAGATAATATTCTCTTCTTCCACACATTCTTCAAAGCTCCCAGAATTTTCGCCCCCTCCCCCACCCTATGATTTACTTCCGCTTGCATGGTTCCATCCGCTGCCAGATCCACTCCAAGATATCTAAAACACTTTACTTCCTCCAATTTTTCTCCATTCAAACTTACCTCCCAATTGACTTGACCCTCAACCCTACTGTACCTAATTACCTTGCTCTTATTCACATTTACTCTTAACTTTCTTCTTTCAATCACTTTACCAAACTCAGTCACCAGCTTCTGCAGTTTCTTACATGAATCAGCCACCAGCGCTGTATCATCAGCGAACAACAACTGACTCACTTCCCAAGCTCTCTCATCCACAACAGACTGCATACTTACCCCTCTTTCCAAAACTCTTCCATTCACCTCCCTAACAACCCCATCCATAAACAAATTAAACAACCATGGAGACATCACACACCCCTGCCGCAAACCTACATTCACTGAGAACCAATCACTTTCCTCTCTTCCTACACGTACACATGCCTTACATCCTCGATAAAAGCTTTTCACTGCTTCTAACAACTTGCCTACCACACCATATATTCTTAATACCTTCCACAGAGCATCTCTATCAACTCTAACATATGCCTTCTCCAGATCCATAAATGCTACATACAAATCCATTTGTTTTTCTAAGTATTTCTCACATACATTCTTCAAAGCAAACACCTGATCCACACATCCTCTACCACTTCTGAAACCACACTACCCTTCCCCAATCTGATGCTCTGTACATGCCTTCACCCTCTCAATCAATACCCTCCCATATAATTTACCAGGAATACTCAACAAACTTATACCTCTGTAATTTGAGAACTCACTCTTATCCCCTTTGCCTTTGTACAAAGGCACTATGCAAGCATTCTGCCAATCCTCAGGCACCTCACCATGAATCATACATACATTAAATAACCTTACCATCCAGTCAACAATACAGTCAACCCCTTTTTAATAAATTCCACTGCAATACCATCCAAACCTGCTGCCTTGCCGGTTTGGATGGTAAAGCTTTTACTACCTCTTCTCTATTTACCAAATCATTTTCCCTAACCCTCTCACTTTGCACACCACCTCAACCAAAACACCCTATATCTGCCACTCTATCATCAAACACATTCAACAAACCTTCAAACTACTCACTACATCTCGTTCTCACATCACCACTACTTGTTATCACCTCCCCATGCGCGCCCTTCACTGAAGTTCCCATTTGCTCCCTTGTCTTACGCACTTTATTTACCTCCTTCCAAAACATCTTTTTATTCTCCCTAAAATTTAATGATACTCTCTCAACCCAACTCTCATTTGCCCTCTTTTTCACCTCTTGCGCCTTTCTCTTGACCTCCTGCCTCTTTCTTTTATACCTCTCCCACTCATTTGCATTTTTTCCCTGCAAAAATCGTCCAAATGGCTCTCTCTTCTCTTTCACTAATAATCTTACTTCTTCATTCCACCCCTCACTACCTTCTCTAATCAACCCACCTCCTACGCTTCTCATGCCACAAGCATCTTTTGCACAAGCCATCACTGCTTCCCTAAATACATCTTATTCCTCCCCCACTCCCCTTACCTCCTTTGTTCTCACCTTTTTCCATTCTGTACTCAGTCTCTCCTGGTACTTACTCACACAAGTCTCCTTCCCAAGCTCACTTACTCTCACCACTCTCTTCATCCCAATATTCTCTCTTCTTTTCTGAAAACCCCCACAAATCTTCACCTTTGCCTCCACAAGATAATGATCAGACATCCCTCCAGTTGCACCTCTCAGCACATTAACATCCAAAAGTCTCTCTTTCGTGCGTCTATCAATTAACACATAATCCAATAATGCTCTCTGGCCATCTCTCCTACTTACATACGTATACTTATGTATATCTCGCTTTTTAAACCAGGTATTCCCAATCAACAGTCCTCTTTCAGCACATAAATCTACAAGCTCTTCACCATTTCCATTTACAACACTGAACAATCCATGTACACCAATTATTCCCTCAACTGCCACATTACTCACCTTTGCATTCAAATCACACATCACTATAACCCGGTCTTGTGCATCAAAACCACTAACACACTCATTCAGCTGCTCCCAAAACACTTGCCTCTCATGATCTTTCTTCTCATACCCAGGTGCATATGCACCAATAATCACCCATCTCTCTCCATCAACTTTCAGTTTTACCCATATCAATCTAGAATTTACTTTCTTACACTCTATCACATACTCCCACAACTCCTGATTCAGGAGTAGTGCTACTCCTTCCCTTGCTCTTGTCCTCTCACTAACCCCTGACTTTACTCCCAAGACAATCCCAACCCCTCTTCCCCTTTACCCTTTAGCTTCGTTTCACTCAGAGCCAAAACATCCAGGTTCCTTTCCTCAAACATACTACCTATCTCTCCTTTTTTCTCATCTTGGTTACATCCACACACATTTAGACACCCCAATCTGAGCCTTCGAGGAGGATGAGCACTCCTCGCATGACTCCTTCTTCTGTTTCCCCTTTTAGAAAGTTAAAATACAAGGAGGGGATGGTTTCTGGCCCGCCGCTCCCGTCCCCTTTAGTCGCCTTCTACGACAAGTGAGGAATGTGTGGGAAGTATTCTTTCTCCCCTATCCCCAGGAGTAAATGATATATTTGGAAATTATGTAAGCCATATGGATTTGTATGTAGCATCTATGGATCTGGAGAAGGCATATGATATAGTTGATAGAGATGCTCTGTGGAAGGTATTACGAATATATGGTGTGGGAGGCAAGTTGTTAGAAGCAGTGAAAAGTTTTTATCGAGGATGTAAGGCATGTGTACGTGTAGGAAGAGAGGAAAGTGATTGGTTCTCAGTAAATGTAGGTTTGCAGGGTGTCTGATGTCTCCATGGTTGTTTGATTTGTTTATGGATGGGGTTGTTAGGGAGGTGAATGCAAGAGTTTTGGAAAGAGGGGCAAGTATACAGTCTGTTGGGGATGAGAGAGCTTGGGAAGTGAGTCAGTTGTTGTTCGCTGATGATACAGCGCTGGTGGCTGATTCATGTGAGAAACTGCAGAAGCTGGTGACTGAGTTTGGTAAAGTGAGTGAAAGAAGAAAGTTAAGAGTAAATGTCAATAAGAGCAAGGTTATTAGGTACAGTAGGGTTGAGGGTCAAGTCAATTGGGAGGTAAGTTTGAATGGAGAAAAACTGGAGGAAGTAAAGTGTTTTAGATATCTGGGAGTGGATCTGGCAGCGGATGGAACCATGGAAGCGGAAGTGGATCATAGGATGGGGGAGGGGGCGAAAATCCTGGGAGCCTTGAAGAATGTGTGGAAGTCGAGAACATTATCTCGGAAAGCAAAAATGGGTATGTTTGAAGGAATAGTGGTTCCAACAATGTTGTATGGTTGCGAGGCGTGGGCTATGGATAGAGTTGTGCGCAGAAAGGATGGATGTGCTGGAAATGAGATGTTTGAGGACAATGTGTAGTGTGAGGTGGTTTGATCGAGTAAGTAACGTAAGGGTAAGAGAGATGTGTGGAAATAAAAAGAGCGTGGTTGAGAGAGCAGAAGAAGGTGTTTTGAAATGGTTTGGGCACATGGAGAGAATGAGTGAGGAAAGATTGACCAAGAGGATATATGTGTCGGAGGTGGAGGGATCGAGAAGTGGGAGACCAAATTGGAGGTGGAAAGATGGAGTGAAAAAGATTTTGTGTGATCGGGGCCTGAGCATGCAGGAGGGTGAAAGGAGGGCAAGGAATAGAGTGAATTGGATCGATGTGGTATACCGGGGTTGACGTGCTGTCAGTGGATTGAATCAGAGCATGTGAAGCGTCTGGGGTAAACCATGGAAAGCTGTGTAGGTAGGTATATTTGCGTGTGTGGACGTATGTATATACATGTGTATGGGGGTGGTTTGGGCCATTTCTTTCGTCTGTTTCCTTGCGCTACCTCGCAAACGCGGGAGACAGCGACAAAGCAAAAAAAAAAAAAATGTAAAAACCTTATAGTGCATAGAAAAACATCTCACACAATCATTATCTATTACTCAATGAGTATCATGTTAACAACAGCTCTCTAATATTCTGAAGTGCATTATCATAAAATGAAAACAAATACATACATGAATTACATAAATCAAGTACACTGGTCATTTGGCAAAAAAGTGGACATAATCATAATAAGTCATATCAGCAGGGATAAGGTAGGTAATGCATCATCAGCAAGCACACAAATTTTAAACGTCTTTACAACAAATAAGGAAAGTTTGCTTGACTGATTTCTTTTTCTTAGCTACTACTGATATTTCCTACCAGCTGATAAAACTAAAATATGCTTTGAATTTTTCAATAAACCCATGAACTGGGACATCCTTACATTTTGGGGGCTTCAAAGTTTAAGGGTTAAACAAGCAGTCTTGAAATGATCTGGGGTCACCAACTGCATAGTACAGGGCTTGGTTTAGGAACAATTCTCCCTGGTATACATACGCAACAAGCCAAATGCAATAAACTCTTAACCGAACATGTCTAAGGATGATGCCAAGATTATGACTACATAAGCTTAAAGGGGATCTCAACGAACTCAAAAGCTGGTATGATATATCAATAATGAAATTCAATCCATGTTCAGATAGATCGTGATGTAGTGAAAGATAGGTACCAAGATCATTAGATATATCTTTCTCTTCTTCTTTCATACTTGCATGCCATTTCCCACATTAAGATGGTAGTACCAGGAACAGATGAAGATAAGTCACATTTTCTCACATCTATACTCTGGCTGTATGAGGAATGCACCAAAACCACAGCCCCAGCTGCTTCACATGCCTTGATTCAGTCCATTACCAGCAGGTCGACCCCTGTATACCACATCATTCTAATTCCTTCAATCCTGTGCACACCTTTCACCCTCCTGCATATTCAGGCCACAACCATTCAAAATATTTTTCATTACATTTTTTCATTTCTAGTTTGGTTTACCCCTGATCCTTTTCCCCTCCACTTGCAACACATACATATTCCTTATCAACCCCTCCTCACTCATTCTCTCCATACATCCAAACCATTTCAGCACACCCCTTTCAGCTCTCTCAACCACTTTCCTTTACCCGTTTATCATTTACTCAAATAAACAACTGACACCACATATTGTCCTTCATCATTTCATTTCCAACACCTCCAGTGTCCTCTAAACATCCTTATCTAAAGCTCATGACTCACATTCATAAAACATCACTGAGACTATCAAACCTTCAAACATATCAATTTTTGCCCCCCCTAGATAATAACCTCTCTTTCCACATATTCCTCAATGCTCCAACAACCTTTGTCCCCTCGCCCACCATATGACTAACTTCCACTGCCATTTGCTGCCATGTCCACCCCCAGGCATCTAAAACAATTCACTTCCTCTAAATTTTTTCCATTCAAACTCACACTCCAAATAAGCTGTCCCTCTACCCTACAAAACCTAATAACCTAATTCACTCTCAACTTCCTCCTTTCACATACTCTTCCAAGCTCTGTCACCAACTCTGAAGTTTCTCTTTCAAATCTGCCACTAATGCTGTGTCATCAGCAAGTAAATGCTCACTCAGGATCCCCCTCATCCTCTAGATACTGCATACTCGCCCCATCCTCCAAGACCTTTGCATTTACCTCCCTCACCACCTCATCCATACACACATTAAAAAGCCTTGGTGACATTGCACACCTATGCTGCAAACCAACATTCAGCAGGGACTATTACCTCCCCTCTCTTCCCACTCGTACCCACAACTTATACATTCGACAAAACACTTTCATTGCTTCTAGCAGCTTTCATCCCACACAATATATCTCTAAGACCTTCCACAAGGCATCTCTGTCACCCTTATAGAATGTTCTCTCCAGATCCATATTTATTTATTTTTATTATACTTTGTCGCTGTCTCCCGCGTTTGCGAGGTAGCGCAAGGAAACAGACGAAAGAAATGGCCCAACCCCCCCCCCCATACACATGTATATACATACGTCCACACACGCAAATATACATACCTACACAGCTTTCCATGGTTTACCCCAGACGCTTCACATGCCTTGATTCAATCCACTGACAGCACGTCAACCCCTGTATACCACATCGCTCCAATTCACTCTATTCCTTGCCCTCCTTTCACCCTCCTGCATGTTCAGGCCCCGATCACACAAAATCCTTTTCACTCCATCTTTCCACCTCCAATTTGGTCTCCCTCTTCTCCTCGTTCCCTCCACCTCCGACACATATATCCTCTTGGTCAATCTTTCCTCACTCATTCTCTCCATGTGCCCAAACCATTTCAAAACACCCTCTTCTGCTCTCTCAACCACGCTCTTTTTATTTCCACACATCTCTCTTACCCTTACGTTACTTACTCGATCAAACCACCTCACACCACACATTGTCCTCAAACATCTCATTTCCAGCACATCCATCCTCCTGCGCACAACTCTATCCATAGCCCACGCCTCGCAACCATACAACATTGTTGGAACCACTATTCCTTCAAACATACCCATTTTTGCTTTCCGAGATAATGTTCTCGACTTCCACACATTTTTCAAGGCTCCCAAAATTTTCGCCCCCTCCCCCACCCTATGATCCACTTCCGCTTCCATGGTTCCATCCGCTGACAGATCCACTCCCAGATATCTAAAACACTTCACTTCCTCCAGTTTTTCTCCATTCAAACTCACCTCCCAATTGACTTGACCCTCAACCCTACTGTACCTAATAACCTTGCTCTTATTCACATTTACTCTTAACTTTCTTCATGCCCAGATATTTTTCACATACATTCTTCAGAGGATACACATGATCCTCATACCCTCTATCACTCCTGTAACCACAACATGCCTCCCAGTCTGATGCTCTGTAGATTCATTCAACCTCTCAGTTGCTAATATCAGCTAGAAACACAGAGAAGTTTTCATCAGTAGACTAAGGCAAGAAGATGAATAAAAGCAAAATGCAGCAAGGAGTATGAAACTAGGGTGACCGAAAGTTTAGGTGGAAGTGCAGTGAAAGTAGGGATCCAGTTGTGTGAATGAGGTGCTTAAAATGTTCAGAGAAGTACTATCTAAGGTTGTAGAATTGACAGTTGGATACAATGTTGTGAGATACAGGAATAAAAAGGGAAATGCAAGGTGGACAGATGAGATTAGAAATGCTATGGAAGAGAAGAAAAAGCCATATGGTAGATTGCTCGAAAGGAATGTACCAGTGGAAGTTCAGCAAAGGAGGATGGAAGAATATAAGATCTGTGAGTGGAATGTTAAGACACTGACAGAGGAAAGCAAAGGAAGAGTGGATGAAGATCTTAGAAAATAGTTGAGTAAAAAGTTTAAGGAAAACAAGAAATTGTTCTAGAAGGAAGTGAAAAAGGAAAGAGGTGGATGTAAGAGTGGAAATGTTAATGTGAGAAGTAAGAAAGGGGAGTTGCTGAATCAAAAGTAGTTAGTGAAAGGAAGTTAAAAAGAGTATTTTGAAGAATTGGGGAGGCAGCAGTTGTTACATGCATAGGTATGGAAGATGGAAGGAAGAGGTTAAAAGTGCGAGGACCTACAGTAATAAGGGAGGTAAAAAAAAATGGCAATAATAGTTAAAGTAAGAAAGGCACCTAGAGTGGATAAAATTATGGCTGAAATGCTGAAGTATGAAGGAGAAAGTGTGATAGAGTGGATGCATCTGATATGTAATCCAGCAAAGAAAAAGATGGTTGTCCGAGGGAATTTAGTGAAAGCTATTATTGTTCCTTTATTCAAAGGAAAAGATACCAAGGGTGTAAGTAGCAATTGTAGGAGAATAATTCCATTAAGTATACCAGGAAAAGTGTGTGCAAGAAAGTTGATTAACTTGGTGATGGAAGTGACTGAATGCTGAATAAGTGAGGAGCAAGGGATTTTAGGAAAGGTAAGGGATGTGTGATCAGATTTCTTTGGTAAAGATGACAGTGGAAAAGTATTCAGCAAAAGGTAAGAAGCTGCAGTTTTTATGGATCTGAAGAAAGCATGTGACAGAGTCAAATGGAATGCCTGATAAGATGTATCATGGATACATGGGGTAGGGGATAACCTCTAAATTGAGTGAAAGCACTCTATTGAGGAGCAAATGCATGTATAAGAGTTCATGGAGAGTTGGGCAAAAGTTTTAGTATACATGCAAGTGTGAGACAGGGCTGTGTGAAGTCACTATGGCTTTTTAACATTCATACAGATGGAGTGATAAAAGAGATGAAAGCAAAACTAAGGAAAAGGGGCACAGAGATGGAATGGGACAGTAAGGCATGGTGGCTCATGGCAAGTCTGTTTATGGCTGATGCCAAATTGTTTGCTGACCATGAAGAGGAGTTGAAGAAGACTGTAAGTGTCTTTCATGATGAGTATAAGCATAGGCAATTGAAGGTAGCTGCAAATAAATGTAAAGTAATGGTGTTTGAAAAGAAAAAAAAGAGTTAAAGTATAGATTTTGCAAAACCCAAAACCATATAGAATGAAGTATGAAAGTGCACTAACACGAGAGAGAGAGAGAGAGAGAGAGAGAGAGAGAGAGAGAGAGAGACAGAGAGAGAGAGAGAGAGAGAGAGAGAGAGAGAGAGAGAGAGAGAGAGAGAGAGAGAGAGAGAGAGAGAGAGAGAGAGAGAGAGAGAGAGAGAGAGGAAGGACTTGATCCTCAAGTGTGTGTGTAGTCTCCAGGAGGAACCCTGGCATGGCGTCAGAGTGGACTATTACAAAGGTGTTTGTGGTCAGTCGGTACAGAGGATGTTCTGCCTTGAGGATAACCATGACCTATGTAGCCAAAACATGGACATGGATTGTGTCACACAGGTCAAGAATCCAGGTTGTACAAACGAGCTATTTAAGTGGAACATGTGGTATGACTGGAGAGAATGAAGAAAGAAATGAAGGGGTGTATGAGAGATGTATGGCAGGGAATGCAAAGGGAATGAGTGTAGAGTAGCACAGTGGGTGAAATGTAATACTTTGAGGAGGTTTGGGAATGTGGAAAGAATGTAAGATTAGGAGTTTAAAAGGAGAGTGTATGCTAGTACAACCAAATGGGTCAGTGTGAGAGGAAGAACACATGTGACATGGAGAAACAGAGTGGAAAAATACTGGAAGGAGAGAAATGGTGGAAGAATGTGTGGAACACTGTATGCAAGGGAGGCATGTAAAGACAGGGACAAGTTGAGACTTATGCCATGGCCAGCCCCTTAATGGGAGTTCCCAGAAGGAATATGCATCAGAGATATAGGTAGATAGATATAAACTATGGCTTGTCTGCAAGTCACAGGAGAGAATGGTGATTGGTGCCAGATGTGGGTGGATCTGCATCAGGGGGGTTTGATGTGTGATGTTTACAGATAGGATGGTGAAGGAGGTAAATGCTGGGGTCTTACAGAGAGGGGCTGGTATATAGTCTGTTAGGGGTAGGGGGAGGGTCTAGGAGTTGAGTAAATTGTTATATGCCACTGACGAAGTGCTGGTGGCAGATTCGAGTGAGAAACTGCAGAAGTTGGGGTCTAAGTTTGAGCATGTGAGAAATGAGAAAATTGAGAGTTAATGTGAATAAAAGCAAAGCTATTTTTAGCAGTGGACAGAGAGAGGTTAGGTGGGAGGTGAGCTTGAATGGAGAAAACACTGATGAAGAAGTGTTATAGATACCTGGGAATGGACATGGCAGCAAATGTAACCATGGAAGAAGTGTCATACAGAAGGTGGAGGGGTGAGAAATGAGTGGAAGGAGAGGTCACTATCTAGGAGGGCAAAAATGGGTATGTTTAAAGGAATAAATGAGAATGTGCGGAAGAGAGTAAATAAGCAGAAATTTCAATAAAAGCAAGGATATTAAGTTTAGCAGCACAAAGAGACAGGTTAGGTGGGGTGTAAGCCTGAAAGGAGAAAACATGGATGAATTGACATCTGGGAGTGAATCATGGTAACAAATGTAACCATGGAAATAGGCTGGGTGCATCACAGGGTGGATGGGGGAGTAAGAAATGTGTAGAAAGAGAAGACACTATCTGGGAAGGCAAAAATGAGTATGTTTTAAGGCATAAATGAAAATGTATGGAAGAAAGTGAATGAGCTGGAAATGAAATATCTGAGGACAATATGTATGTATGTATGACTCATGGTGAGGTGCCTGAGGATTGGCGGAATGCGTGCATAGTGCCATTGACAAAGGCAAAGGGGATAAGAGTGAGAGCTCAAATTACAGAGGTATAAGTTTGTTGAGTATTCCTGGTAAATTATATGGGAGGGTATTGATTGAGAGGGTGAAGGCATGTACAGAGCATCAGATTGGGGAAGAGCAGTGTGGTTTCAGAAGTGGTAGAGGATGTGTGGATCACGTGTTTGCTTTGAAGAATGTATGTGAGAAATACTTAGAAAAGCAAGTGGATTTGTATGTAGCATTTATGGATCTGGAGAAGGCATATGATAGAGTTGATAGAGATGCTCTGTGGAAGGTATTAAGAATATATGGTGTGGGAGGCAAGTTGTTAGAAGCAGTGAAAAGTTTTTATCGAGGATGTAAGGCATGTGTACGTGTAGGAAGAGAGGAAAGTGATTGGTTCTCAGTGAATGTAGGTTTGCGGCAGGGGTGTGTGATGTCTCCATGGTTGTTTAATTTGTTTATGGATGGGGTTGTTAGGGAGGT
This sequence comes from Panulirus ornatus, assembly GCF_036320965.1. NCBI lineage: Eukaryota > Metazoa > Arthropoda > Malacostraca > Decapoda > Palinuridae > Panulirus > Panulirus ornatus. The sequence continues at coordinate 21,176,386 of NC_092238.1, forward strand.
GAATGCAAGAGTTTTGGAAAGAGGGGCAAGTATGAAGTCTGTTGGGGATGAGAGAGCTTGGGAAGTGAGTCAGTTGTTGTTCGCTGATGATACAGCGCTGGTGGCTGATTCATGTGAGAAACTGCAGAAGCTGGTGACTGAGTTTGGTAAAGTGTGTGAAAGAAGAAAGTTAAGAGTAAATGTGAATAAGAGCAAGGTTATTAGGTACAGTAGGGTTGAGGGTCAAGTCAATGGGGAGGTGAGTTTGAATGGAGAAAAACTGGAGGAAGTGAAGTGTTTTAGATATCTGGGAGTGGATCTGGCAGCGGATGGAACCATGGAAGCGGAAGTGGATCACACGGTGGGGGAGGGGGCGAAAATTCTGGGAGCCTTGAAGAATGTGTGGAAGTCGAGAACATTATCTCGGAAAGCAAAAATGGGTATGTTTGAAGGAATAGTGGTTCCAACAAAGTTGTATGGTTGCGAGGCGTGGGCTATGGATAGAGTTGTGCGCAGGAGGATGGATGTGCTGGAAATGAGATGTTTGAGGACAATGTGTGGTGTGAGGTGGTTTGATCGAGTAAGTAACGTAAGGGTAAGAGAGATGTGTGGAAATAAAAAGAGCGTGGTTGAGAGAGCAGAAGAGGGTGTTTTGAAATGGTTTGGGCACATGGAGAGAATGAGTGAGGAAAGATTGACCAAGAGGATATATGTGTCGGAGGTGGAGGGAATGAGGAGAAGAGGGAGACCAAATTGGAGGTGGAAAGATGGAGTGAAAAAGATTTTGTGTGATCGGGGCCTGAACATGCAGGAGGGTGAAAGGAGGGCAAGGAATAGAGTGGAGCGATGTGGTATACCGGGGTTGACGTGCTGTCAGTGGATTGAATCAAGGCATGTGAAGCGTCTGGGGTAAACCATGGAAAGCTGTGTAGGTATGTATATTTGCGTGTGTGGACGTATGTATATACATGTGTATGGGGGTGGGTTGGGCCATTTCTTTCGTCTGTTTCCTTGCGCTACCTCGCGAACGCGGGAGACAGCGACAAAGCAAAAAAAAAAAAAAAAAAAAAAATATGTGATGATAGGAGGATTGATATAATAAGTAATGACATGGTACAAAAGAAAAGTGGTAATATGAAGAGCAGGATTTGAGAGAGCTGATGAGGATGAGCTGAAATGGTTTGGACATTTGGAAAGAATGGGTGAAGAGTGACTGACAAAGAGGCTATAAATGTTAGAAGTGGAGGAGACAAGAAGTGGGTGGCAAAACCGGAGATGGAAGGATGGAGTGAAAAAGATTTTGAGTCCTTAAGGTATGAACATGCAGGAGGGTGCAAGGCATGCACAGGATAGAGTGAATTGGAGCAATGTGGTATGGAGGGGGTAATGTGCTGTCAATAGACTGAAAAGGGTATATGAAATAACTAGGGGAAACCACCTAAAGGCCAGTGGAGCTTGGTTATGGACAAGGGATGTGATTTCAGTGCATTACCCATGACAAGTACAGCATCAATGTGAGCAAATGTAGCCTTATCTTCAACTGTTCTTGACACTACCTTGCAACCACTAGAAACAATAAACAAGTACAAAAGAAAAAGAAAGCTTCACCAAAGTGGGAAATGTAACTATGTATAAAATGGAAAATAAAAAATAAAAATCCTTATACAGTAATGATTTAACTGACCCTACCTTGATGACATTGATGCATCTGTGGAAGGTAAAGGTACACCACAAACCATAGCTTTCTGCACTTCTTCTGAATCAACCGTGACATTATCTAATTTCTGAAGGTGAGGCAGGGCTCGTAACACTGTCAAACGATACCTGTGAAAGAATAATATGTAAGCTGGACCTCTGAGCACATACATATGGCAGTTACAGATAATCTTGTTACAGTATTAAAGATTGAGTAAAATGTATGAAAGTTCATCAATTTGTAGCCAGTAACCTCCAAATTATGTAGAAAGCATTTCTATATGCAGGTAAGTATTAAGTAACAAGAGAACTGAAGGCATATACCAAAACTTGCAAAATATCAAAATTTGTGGATGATATGCTACAAAATACACTAGCTAATATAGATTCAGACTGTCTGAACCTGCAAGCTGACATAGGAAAGCTGATGGACTAAACTCACAAATCAGTATATGTATGTGAAAAGTTTTAAACATAAGTGGTAAAAATGAAAAGGCAAGCTAATTATCTATTTATAACTACTTATCTAAACCGTTCCACAAGTTTTACACTTGTGGAATCCCATCTTGAACTTCCTCTACTCACACAAAACTTCTTAAATTCATGTATGCTGTCTGCATTAACCATATCCTCAGTCATCTACTTCCATTCAGCCACTACTCATATATATATATAAGTTCTTCTTTTCATATTCTTAACATGATATCATGTTCTGTCCACTGGTTGCTCTATCCATAAATCTCTCAAAAAAACTGTTCACATGTCTATGTCATCAATCTATTTCAAAAATGTAAAGCAGTGACAAGGTCAACCCTCATTCTTATCTCTCCCAAGGTGGGCAAATAAATTATATTTTTTTTTCTATTTTGCTTTGTCGCTGTCTCCAGCGTTTGCGAGGTAGCGCAAGGAAACAGACGAAAGAAATGGCCCAACCCACCCACATACACATGTATATACATACACGTCCACACACGCAAATTTACATACCTATACATCTCAATGTACACATATATATACACACACAGACACATACATATATAACCATGCACACAATTCACACTGTCTGCCTTTATTCATTCCCATCGCCACCTCGCCACACATGGAATACCATCCCCCTCCCCCTCATGTGTGCGAGGTAGCGCTAGGAAAAGACAACAAAGGCCCCATTCGTTCACACTCAGTCTCTAGCTGTCATGCAATAATGCCCGAAACCACAGCTCCCTTTCCACATCCAGGCCCCACACAACTTTCCATGGTTTACCTCAGACGCTTCACATGACCTGATTCAATCCACAGACAGCAAATCAACCCCGGTATACCACATCAATCCAATTCACTCTATTCCTTGCCCTCCTTTCACCCTCCTGCATGTTCAGGCCCCGATCACTCAAAATCTTTTTCACTACATCTTTCCACCTCCAATTTGGTCTCCCTCTTCTCCTCGTTCCCTCCACCTCCGACACATATATCCTCTTGGTCAATCTTTCCTCACTCATTCTCTCCATGTGCCCAAACCATTTCAAAACACCCTCTTCTGCTCTCTCAACCACGCTCTTTTTATTTCCACACATCTCTCTTACCCTTACATTACTTACTCGATCAAACCACCTCACACCACACATTGTCCTCAAACATCCCATTTCCAGCACATCCACCCTCCTGCGCACAACTCTATCCATAGCCCACGCCTCGCAACCATACAACATTGTTGGAACCACTATTCCTTCAAACATACCCATTTTTGCTTTCCGAGATAAAGTTCTCGACTTCCACACATTCTTCAAGGCTCCCAGGATTTTTGCCCCCTCCCCCACCCTATGATTCACTTCCGCTTCCATGGTTCCATCCGCTGCCAGATCCACTCCCAGATATCTAAAACACTTCACTTCCTCCAGTTTTTCTCCATTCAAACTTACTTCCCAATTGACTTGACCCTCAACCCTACTGTACCTAATAGCCTTGCTCTTATTCACATTTACTCTTAACTTTCTTCTTTCACACACTTTACCAAACTCAGTCACCAGCTTCTGCAGTTTCTCACATGAATCAGCCACCAGCGCTGTGTCATCAGCGAACAACAACTGACTCACTTCCCAAGCTCTCTCATCCACAACAGACTTCATACTTGCCCCTCTTTCCAAACCTCTTGCATTCACCTCCCTAACAACCCCATCCATAAACAAATTAAACAACCATGGAGACATCACACACCCCTGCTGCAAACCTACACTCACTGAGAACCAATCACTTTCCTCTCTTCCTACACGTACACATGCCTTACATCCTCGATAAAAACTTTTCACTGCTTCTAACAACTTGCCTCCCACACCATATATTCTTAATACCTTCCACAGAGCATCTCTATCAACTCTATCATATGCCTTCTCCAGATCCATAAATGCTACATACAAATCCATTTGCTTTTCTAGGTATTTCTCACATACATTCTTCAAAGCAAACACCTGATCCACACATCCTCTACCACTTCTGAAACCACACTGCTCTTCCCCAATCTGATGCTCTGTACATGCCTTCACCCTCTTAATCAATACCCTCCCATATAAATACCTTTCCTTTATAATTCTAAGTAAAATCAGGCTAAGCTTTTGTATAAATACACACTTATCACCCCAAGTAAACTCAGGTCACTTATGTTCTGAAAATTATTTTTCCAAGAAAACTCATGTTGGGTTCTTGATAAATTTTCTATCATTCCCAGCACATTACAAACACTTACCTACATCTGTAAATTACAGCATGGTGAGGCATCTCTCAAAGGAAGTATAAGAAATTTTTCTCATCCTCAGAATGCTGAGTGATGAATATATGAGAGTGATGACTATGCAAACACACAAATGAAGATTATACTAATCTGATGAAGAGAAAAGCTATGACTTTGTTAGTAAAGGTGACAAAATCAAAGTGAAGAGTCTCTTATAGGAGATGAAAGCATCTAGTTTGTTTCTGGCTTCTCATTATTTTTTTCATCCCCACTAAGATGAGTAAAGATGAATAAGAGTGATGACTATACAGACACACAATAAAGATTATGTTTCCAGATTCTACAGCCTCTCGGTAAGCCAGATAATTCAGCTGATGCTATGAAGTGCACAACAGTAAAGTTATCTTTACCTCAATGTGCCTGCTTAACCATTTACTCTTACTGATAATAACAGTGATGAAAATAAGTTTGTCTGAATGTGTAGCATCACAAGATAAAAGAAGTAGCAACAATGAGTTGAAGTTGAATTCTAGCTCAAATTCTTCCTTGTAGTGTTTTACTGTTGTGAATACCTGTAGTAAAGGTAGGTAATAGTTGTTAGGCAGCTAATGACCAAAGAGATGTTACCAGTACTACCAGCCCGAGTATCATGAGGGTTAGTGATAACTGGATAGAAAGCCAGCACTTCAGTGGTTGTCAGGTTGCACTCCTCTGACCCAGGTAGCTGTCTCTTCATTTTGTCTCCCCCACACAGTAACTTCTGGCATTCTGTCCACAAACATACAATTTCTCCTTGTCACACAAAACACTTAACTTGCACAGCTCATTCTTCATAACAACAGATTTTCCTGTAGTGAGAGCTATGTGCTAGCCCTGCCTGTTGGCAAAATGGTAGGAGTAATAGATAGTAGTTGGTAGGAAGATTTAGGTAGAAACATTAAGTACAAGTAATAGTTAGGAACATTAGGCAGGAGCATTAGGTGGAAGTAGTCACTGGGAATATTAGGTAAGAGCCTCTGTAAACACTGCACTAAAGTCACTCTCTGCAAGTGGCTTGCTAAGGGTGAGGGAGGCACTAAAGGCTGAGAAGTGGCAGTGAAGTTCACTAATCATGGAGACTTAGTTGCCGTGGCCACCCTCTTCAGGGGGTTCTAGAAGGGGACAGGCATCAGAGATATATATATATATATATTTTTCTTTCTTTTAAACTATTCGCCATTTCCCGAGTTAGCGAGGTAGCGTTAAGAACAGAGGACTGGGCCTTTTTTGGAATATCCTCACCTGGCCCCCTCTGTTCCTTCTTTTGGAAAATTAAAAAAAAGACGAGAGGGGAGGATTTCCAGCCCCCCGCTCCCTCCCCTTTTATTCGCCTTCTACAACACGCAGGGAATACGTGGGAAGTATTCCTAATCCCCTATCCCCAGGAGGATTCGCGGAATGCGTGCATAGTGCCATTGTACAAAGGCAAAGGGGATAAGAGTGAGTGCTCAAATTACAGAGGTATAAGTTTGTTGAGTATTCCTGGTAAATTATATGGGAGGGTATTGATTGAGAGGGTGAAGGCATGTACAGAGCATCAGATTGGGGAAGAGCAGTGTGGTTTCAGAAGTGGTAGAGGATGTGTGGATCAGGTGTTTGCTTTGAAGAATGTATGTGAGAAATACTTAGAAAAGCAAATGGATTTGTATGTAGCATTTATGGATCTGGAGAAGGCATATGATAGAGTTGATAGAGATGCTCTGTGGAAGGTATTAAGAATATATGGTGTGGGAGGAAAGTTGTTAGAAGCAGTGAAAAGTTTTTATCGAGGATGTAAGGCATGTGTACGTGTAGGAAGAGAGGAAAGTGATTGGTTCTCAGTGAATGTAGGTTTGCGGCAGGGGTGTGTGATGTCTCCATGGTTGTTTAATTTGTTTATGGATGGGGTTGTTAGGGAGGTAAATGCAAGAGTTTTGGAAAGAGGGGCAAGTATGAAGTCTGTTGGGGATGAGAGAGCTTGGGAAGTGAGTCAGTTGTTGTTCGCTGATGATACAGCGCTGGTGGCTGATTCATGTGAGAAACTGCAGAAGCTGGTGACTGAGTTTGGTAAAGTGTGTGGAAGAAGAAAGTTAAGAGTAAATGTGAATAAGAGCAAGGTTATTAGGTACAGTAGGGTTGAGGGTCAAGTCAATGGGGAGGTGAGTTTGAATGGAGAAAAACTGGAGGAAGTGAAGTGTTTTAGATATCTGGGAGTGGATCTGGCAGCGGATGGAACCATGGAAGCGGAAGTGGATCATAGGGTGGGGGAGGGGGCGAAAATTCTGGGGGCCTTGAAGAATGTGTGGAAGTCGAGAACATTATCTTGGAAAGCAAAAATGGGTATGTTTGAAGGAATAGTGGTTCCAACAATGTTGTATGGTTGCGAGGCATGGGCTATGGATAGAGTTGTGCGCAGGAGGATGGATGTGCTGGAAATGAGATGTTTGAGGACAATGTGTGGTGTGAGGTGGTTTGATCGAGTGAGTAACGTAAGGGTAAGAGAGATGTGTGGAAATAAAAAGAGCATGGTTGAGAGAGCAGAAGAGGGTGTTTTGAAGTGGTTTGGGCACAGGGAGAGGATGAGTGAGGAAAGATTGACCAAGAGGATATATGTGTCGGAGGTGGAGGGAGCAAGGAGAAGAGGGAGACCAAATTGGAGGTGGAAAGATGGAGTGAAAAAGATTTTGTGTGATCGGGGCCTGAACATGCAGGAGGGTGAAAGGAGGGCAAGGAATAGAGTGAATTGGAGCGATGTGGTATACCGGGGTTGACGTGCTGTCAGTGGATTGAATCAAGGCATGTGAAGCGTCTGGGGTAAACCATGGAAAGCTGTGTAGGTATGTATATTTGCGTGTGTGGACGTATGTATATACATGTGTATGGGGGGGGGGGTTGGGCCATTTCTTTCGTCTGTTTCCTTGCGCTACCTCGCAAACGCGGGAGACAGCGACGAAGTATAAAAAAAAAAAAAAAAATATTATTTTTTATTATTATTATACTTTGTCGCTGTCTCCCGCGTTTGCGAGGTAGCGCAAGGAAACAGACGAAAGAAATGGCCCAACCCACCCCATACACATGTATATACATACGTCCACACACGCAAATATACATACCTACACAACTTTCCATGATTTACCCCAGACTCTTCACATGCCTTGATTCAATCCACTGACAGCACGTCAACCCCGGTATACCACATCGCTCCAATTCACTCTATTCCTTGCCCTCCTTTCACCCTCCTGCATGTTCAGGCCCCGATCACACAAAATCTTTTTCACTCCATCTTTCCACCTCCAATTTGGTCTCCCTCTTCTCCTCGTTCCCTCCACCTCCGACACATATATCCTCTTGGTCAATCTTTCCTCACTCATTCTCTCCATGTGCCCAAACCACTTCAAAACACCCTCTTCTGCTCTCTCAACCACGCTCTTTTTATTTCCACACATCTCTCTTACCCTTACGTTACTCACTCGATCAAACCACCTCACACCACACACTGTCCTCAAACATCTCATTTCCAGCACATCCATCCTCCTGCGCACAACTCTATCCAAAGCCCACGCCTCGCAACCATACAACATTGTTGGAACCACTATTCCTTCAAACATACCCATTTTTGCTTTCCGAGATAATGTTCTCGACTTCCACACATTCTTCAAGGCCCCCAGATTTTTCGCCCCCTCCCCCCACCCTATGATTCACTTCCGCTTCCATGGTTCCATCCGCTGCCAGATCCACTCCCAGATATCTAAAACACTTCACTTCCTCCAGTTTATCTCCATTCAAACTCACCTCCCAATTGACTTGACCCTCAACCCTACTGTACCTAATAACCTTGCTCTTATTCACATTTACTCTTAACTTTCTTCTTCCACACACTTTACCAAACTCAGTCACCAGCTTCTGCAGTTTCTCACATGAATCAGCCACCAACGCTGTATCATCAGCGAACAACAACTGACTCACTTCCCAAGCTCTCTCATCCCCAACAGACTTCATACTTGCCCCTCTTTCCAAAACTCTTGCATTTACCTCCCTAACAACCCCATCCATAAACAAATTAAACAACCATGGAGACATCACACACCCCTGCCGCAAACCTACATTCACTGAGAACCAATCACTTTCCTCTCTTCCTACACGTACACATGCCTTACATCCTCGATAAAAACTTTTCACTGCTTCTAACAACTTTCCTCCAACACCATATATTCTTAATACCTTCCACAGAGCATATATATATATATATATATATATATATATATATATATATATATATATATATATATATCCCTGGGGATAGGGGAGAAAGAATACTTCCCACGTATTCCCTGCGTGTCATAGAAGGCGACTAAAAGGGGAGGGAGCGGGGGCTGGAAATCCTCCCCTCTTGTTTTTTTTTTTTAATTTTCCAAAAAAAGGAACAGAGAAGGGGGCCAGGTGAGGATGTTCCCTCAGAGGCCCAGTCCTCTGTTCTTAACGCTACCTTGCTGATGCAGGAAATGGCGAATAGTTTGAAAAAAAAAAAAATATATATATATATATATATATATATATATATTTTTTTTTTGCTTTGTCGCTGTCTCCCGCATTTGCGAGGTAGCGCAAGGAAAAAAAAAAAAAAAAATATATATATATATATATATATATATATATATATATATATATATATATATATATATATATATATATGGACCTAAGACTTCAGTGACAGTGAGTGCATATAGCAGTGGTAATACTCGAGAGAAAATAGTACCAGCATTGATGCCAGGGAAGTGACAGTGGCATCACAGTGAATAAGAACACAGTCAAACACATCTTTGTTGATAAGGACTTCAGTTATCAGCACAATCAGGATTTTCATAAAATTGTCATTGGTTATATTATAAATTATACATTTCCTTTTTTTCCATAGCCAGAGGTTGAACCATTATGTGACATTCATTTTTTTCATTCATTTCAAGCTAGAAGTTTCAGTTTTCTAAATTGTTTCTTACATTTTTCATATGTATATATATGTATGTGTGTGTGTGTGTATATGTGCGTATGTATGTGTATGTGTGTGTATGTGTATATGTATATATATATGTATATTATCCCTGGGGATAGGGGTGAAAGAATACTTCCCACGTATTCCTCGCGTGTCGTAGAAAGCGACTAGAGGGGACAGGAGCGGGGGGCCAGAAATCCTCCCCTCCTTGTATTAACTTTCTAAAATGGGAAACAGAAGAAGGAGTCACGCGGGGAATGCTCATCCTCCTCGAAGGCTCAGAGTGGGGTGCCTAAATGTGTGTGGATGTAACCAAGATGTGAAAAAAGGAGAGATAGGTAGTATGTTTGAGGAAAGGAACCTGGATGTTTTGGCTCTGAGTGAAACGAAGCTCAAGGGTAAAGGGGAAGAGTGGTTTAGAAATGTCTGGGGAGTAAAGTCAGGGGTTAGTGAGAGGACAAGAGCAAGGGAAGGAGTAGCAATACTCCTGAAACAGGAGTTGTGGGAGTATGTGATAGAGTGTAAGAAAGTAAATTCTCGATTAATATGGGTAAAACTGAAAGTTGATGGAGAGAGGTGGGTGATTATTGGTGCATATGCACCTGGGCATGAGAAGAAAGATCAAGAGAGGCAAGTGTTTTGGGAGCAGCTGAATGAGTGTGTTAGTGGTTTTGATGCACGAGACCGGGTTATAGTGATGGGTGATTTGAATGCAAAGGTGAGTAATGTGGCAGTTGAGGGAATAATTGGTATATGTGGGGTGTTCAGTGTTGTAAATGGAAATGGTGAAGAGCTTGTAGATTTATGTGCTGAAAAAGGACTGATGATTGGGAATACCTGGTTTAAAAAGCGAGATATACATAAGTATACTTATGTAAGTAGGAGAGATGGCCAGAGAGCGTTATTGGATTACGTGTTAATTGACAGGCGTGCGAAAGAGAGACTTTTGGATGTTAATGTGCTGAGAGGTGCAACTGGAGGGATGTCTGATCATTATCTTGTGGAGGCTAAGGTGAAGATTTGTATGGGTTTTCAGAAAAGAAGAGTGAATGTTGGGGTGAAGAGGGTGGTGAGAGTAAGTGAGCTTGAGAAGGAGACCTGTGTGAGGAAGTACCAGGAGAGACTGAGTACAGAATGGAAAAAGGTGAGAACAATGGAAGTAAGGGGAGTGGGGGAGGAATGGGATGTATTTAGGGAATCAGTGATGGATTGCGCAAAAGATACTTGTGGCATGAGAAGAGTGGGAGATGGGTTGATTAGAAAGGGTAGTGAGTGGTGGGATGAAGAAGTAAGAGTATTAGTGAAAGAGAAGAGAGAGGCATTTGGACGATTTTTGCAGGGAAAAAATGCAATTGAGTGGGACATGTATAAAAGAAAGAGACAGGAGGTCAAGAGAAAGGTGCAAGAGGTGAAAAAAAGGGCAAATGAGAGTTGGGGTGAGAGAGTATCATTAAATTTTAGGGAGAATAAAAAGATGTTCTGGAAGGAGGTAAATAAAGTGCGTAAGACAAGGGAGCAAATGGGAACTTCAGTGAAGGGCGCAAATGGGGAGGTGATAACAAGTAGTGGTGATGTGAGAAGGAGATGGAGTGAGTATTTTGAAGGTTTGTTGAATGTGTTTGATGATAGAGTGGCAGATATAGGGTGTTTTGGTCGAGGTGGTGTGCAAAGTGAGAGGGTTAGGGAAAGTGATTTGGTAAACAGAGAAGAGGTAGTGAAAGCTTTGCGGAAGATGAAAGCCGGCAAGGCAGCAGGTTTGGATGGTATTGCAGTGGAATTTATTAAAAAAGGGGGTGACTGTATTGTTGACTGGTTGGTAAGGTTATTTAATGTATGTATGACTCATGGTGAGGTGCCTGAGGATTGGCGGAATGCGTGCATAGTGCCATTGTACAAAGGCAAAGGGGATAAGAGTGAGTGCTCAAATTACAGAGGTATAAGTTTGTTGAGTATTCCTGGTAAATTATATGGGAGGGTATTGATTGAGAGGGTGAAGGCATGTACAAAGCATCAGATTGGGGAAGAGCAGTGTGGTTTCAGAAGTGGTAGAGGATGTGTGGATCAGGTGTTTGCTTTGAAGAATGTATGTGAGAAATACTTAGAAAAGCAAATGGATTTGTATGTAGCATTTATGGATCTGGAGAAGGCATATGATAGAGTTGATAGAGATGCTCTGTGGAAGGTATTAAGAATATATGGTGTGGGAGGAAAGTTGTTAGAAGCAGTGAAAAGTTTTTATCGAGGATGTAAGGCATGTGTACGTGTAGGAAGAGAGGAAAGTGATTGGTTCTCAGTGAATGTAGGTTTGCGGCAGGGGTGTGTGATGTCTCCATGGTTGTTTAATTTGTTTATGGATGGGGTTGTTAGGGAGGTAAATGCAAGAGTTTTGGAAAGAGGGGCAAGTATGAAGTCTGTTGGGGATGAGAGAGCTTGGGAAGTGAGTCAGTTGTTGTTCGCTGATGATACAGCGCTGGTGGCTGATTCATGTGAGAAATTGCAGAAGCTGGTGACTGAGTTTGGTAAAGTGTGTGGAAGAAGAAAGTTAAGAGTAAATGTGAATAAGAGCAAGGTTATTAGGTACAGTAGGGTTGAGGGTCAAGTCAATTGGGAGGTGAGTTTGAATGGAGAAAAACTGGAGGAAGTGAAGTGTTTTAGATATCTGGGAGTGGATCTGGCAGCGGATGGAACCATGGAAGCGGAAGTGGATCATAGGGTGGGGGAGGGGGCGAAAATTCTGGGGGCCTTGAAGAATGTGTGGAAGTCGAGAACATTATCTCGGAAAGCAAAAATGGGTATGTATGAAGGAATAGTGGTTCCAACAATGTTGTATGGTTGCGAGGCGTGGCCTATGGATAGAGTTGTGCGCAGGAGGATGGATGTGCTGGAAATGAGATGTTTGAGGACAATGTGTGGTGTGAGGTGGTTTGATCGAGTAAGTAACGTAAGGGTAAGAGAGATGTGTGGAAATAAAAAGAGCGTGGTTGAGAGAGCAGAAGAGGGTGTTTTGAAGTGGTTTGGGCACATGGAGAGAATGAGTGAGGAAAGATTGACCAAGAGGATATATGTGTTGGAGGTGGAGGGAACAAGGAGAAGAGGGAGACCAAATTGGAGGTGGAAAGATGGAGTGAAAAAGATTTTGTGTGATCGGGGCCTGAACATGCAGGAGGGTGAAAGGAGGGCAAGGAATAGAGTGAATTGGAGCGATGTGGTATACCGGGGTTGACGTGCTGTCATTGGATTGAATCAAGGCATGTGAAACGTCTGGGGTAAGCCATGGAAAGCTGTGTAGGTATGTATATTTGCGTGTGTGGACGTATGTATATACATGTGTATGGGGGGGGTTTGGGCCATTTCTTTCATCTGTTTCCTTGCGCTACCTCGCAAACGCGGGAGACAGCGACAAAGTATAATAAAAAAAAAAGTAAAATATATATATATATATATATATATATATATATATATATATATATATATATATATGGTCCTAGCACTACCATATATATATATATAAAAAAATAAATATTTTTTTTTTTTTAAACTTTGTCGCTGTCTCCCGCGTTTGCGAGGTAGCGCAAGGAAACAGACGAAAGAAATGGCCCAACCCCCCCCCATACACATGTATATACATACGTCCACACACGCAAATATACATACCTACACAGCTTTCCATGGTTTACCCCAGACGCTTCACATGCCTTGATTCAATCCACTGACAGCACGTCAACCCCGGTATACCACATCGCTCCAATTCACTCTATTCCTTGCCCTCCTTTCACCCTCCTGCATGTTCAGGCCCCGATCACACAAAATCTTTTTCACTCCATCTTTCCACCTCCAATTTGGTCTCCCTCTTCTCCTGGCTCCCTCCACCTCCGACACATATATCCTCTTGGTCAATCTTTCCTCACTCATCCTCTCCATGTGCCCAAACCACTTCAAAACACCCTCTTCTGCTCTCTCAACCACGCTCTTTTTATTTCCACACATCTCTCTCACCCTTACGTTACTCACTCGATCAAACCACCTCACACCACACATTGTCCTCAAACATCTCATTTCCAGCACATCCATCCTCCTGCGCACAACTCTATCCATAGCCCACGCCTCGCAACCATACAACATTGTTGGAACCACTATTCCTTCAAACATACCCATTTTTGCTTTCCGAGATAATGTTCTCGACTTCCACACATTCTTCAAGGCCCCCAGAATTTTCGCCCCCTCCCCTACCCTATGATCCACTTCCGCTTCCATGGTTCCATCCGCTGCCAGATCCACTCCCAGATATCTAAAACACTTCACTTCCTCCAGTTTTTCTCCATTCAAACTCACCTCCCAATTGACTTGACCCTCAACCCTACTGTACCTAATAACCTTGCTCTTATTCACATTTACTCTTAACTTTCTTCTTCCACACACTTTACCAAACTCAGTCACCAGCTTCTGCAGTTTCTCACATGAATCAGCCACCAGCGCTGTATCATCAGCGAACAACAACTGACTCACTTCCCAAGCTCTCTCATCCCCAACAGACTTCATACTTGCCCCTCTTTCCAAAACTCTTGCATTTACCTCCCTAACAACCCCATCCATAAACAAATTAAACAACCATGGAGACATCACACACCCCTGCCGCAAACCTACATTCACTGAGAACCAATCACTTTCCTCTCTTCCTACACGTACACATGCCTTACATCCTCGATAAAAACTTTTCACTGCTTCTAACAACTTTCCTCCCACACCATATATTCTTAATACCTTCCACAGAGCATCTCTATCAACTCTATCATATGCCTTCTCCAGATCCATAAATGCTACATACAAATCCATTTGCTTTTCTAAGTATTTCTCACATACATTCTTCAAAGCAAACACCTGATCCACACATCCTCTACCACTTCTGAAACCACACTGCTCTTCCCCAATCTGATGCTCTGTACATGCCTTCACCCTCTCAATCAATACCCTCCCATATAATTTACCAGGAATACTCAACAAACTTATACCTCTGTAATTTGAGCACTCACTCTTATCCCCTTTGCCTTTGTACAATGGCACTATGCACGCATTCCGCATATCCTCAGGCACCTCACCATGAGTCATACATACATTAAATAACCTTACCAACCAGTCAACAATACAGTCACCCCCTTTTTTAATAAATTCCACTGCAATACCATCCAAACCTGCTGCCTTGCCGGCTTTCATCTTCCGCAAAGCTTTCACTACCTCTTCTCTGTTTACCAAATCATTTTCCCTAACCATCTCACTTTGCACACCACTTCGACCAAAACACCCTATATCTGCCACTCTATCATCAAACACATTCAGCAAACATTCAAAATACTCACTCCATATCCTTCTCACATCACCACTACTTGTTATCACCTCCCCATTTGCGCCCTTCACTGAAGTTCCCATTTGCTCCCTTGTCTTACGCACTTTATTTACCTCCTTCCACAACATCTTTTTATTCTCCCTAAAATTTAATGATACTCTCTCACTCTCATTTGCCCTTTTTTTCACCTCTTGCACCTTTCTCTTGACCTCCTGTCTCTTTCTTTTATACATCTCCCACTCAATTGCATTTTTTCCCTGCAAAAATCGTCCAAATGCCTCTCTCTTCTCTTTCGCTAATACTCTTACTTCTTCATCCCACCACTCAATACCCTTTCCAATCAAAATATAAAATATATATATATATATATATATATATATATATATTTTTTTTTTTTTGCCGTTGTCTCCCACGTTTGCGAGGTAGCGCAAGGAAACAAACGAAAGAAATGGCCCAACCCACCCCCATACACATGTATATACATACGTCCACACACGCAAATATACATACCTACACAGCTTTCCATGGTTTACCCCAGACGCTTCACATGCCCTGATTCAATCCACTGACAGCACGTCAACCCCGGTATACCACATCGCTCCAATTCACTCTATTCCTTGCCCTCCTTTCACCCTCCTGCATGTTCAGGCCCCGATCACACAAAATCTTTTTCACTCCATCTTTCCACCTCCAATTTGGTCTCCCTCTTCTCCTCATTCCCTCCACCTCCGACACATATATCCTCTTGGTCAATCTTTCCTCACTCATTCTCTCCATGTGCCCAAACCATTTCAAAACACCCTCTTCTGCTCTCTCAACCACGCTCTTTTTATTTCCACACATCTCTCTTACCCTTACGTTACTTACTCGATCAAACCACCTCACACCACACATTGTCCTCAAGCATCTCATTTCCAGCACATCCATCCTCCTGCGCACCACTCTATCCATAGCCCACGCCTCGCAACCATACAACATTGTTGGAACCACTGTTCCTTCAAACATACCCATTTTTGCTTTCCGAGATAATGTTCTCGACTTCCACACATTCTTCAAGGCTCCCAGAATTTTCGCCCCCTCCCCCATCCTATGATCCACTTCCGCTTCCATGGTTCCATCCGCTGCCAGATCCACTCCCAGATATCTAAAACACTTTACTTCCTCCAGTTTTTCTCCATTCAAACTCACCTCCCAATTGACTTGACCCTCAACCCTACTGTACCTAATAACCTTGCTCTTATTCACATTTACTCTTAACTTTCTTCTTCACACACTTTACCAAACTCAGTCACCAGCTTCTGCAGTTTCTCACATGAATCAGCCACCAGCACTGTATCATCAGCGAACAACAACTGACTCACTTCCCAAGCTCTCTCATCCCCAACAGACTTCATACTTGCCCCTCTTTCCAAAACTCTTGCATTCACCTCCCTAACAACCCCATCCATAAACAAATTAAACAACCATGGAGACATCACACACCCCTGCCGCAAACCTACATTCACTGAGAACCAATCACTTTCCTCTCTTCCTACACGTACATATGCCTTACATCCTCGATAAAAACTTTTCACTGCTTCTAACAACTTTCCTCCCACACCATATATTCTTAATACCTTCCACAGAGCATCTCTATCAACTCTATCATATGCCTTCTCCAGATCCATAAATGCTACATACAAATCCATTTGCTTTTCTAAGTATTTCTAACATACATTCTTCAAAGCAAACACCTGATCCACACATCCTCTACCACTTCTGAAACCACACTGCTCTTCCCCAATCTGATGCTCTGTACATGCCTTCACCCTCTCAATCAATACCCTCCCATATAATTTACCAGGAATACTCAACAAACTTATACCTCTGTAATTTGAGCACTCACTCTTATCCTCTTTGCCTTTGTACAATGGCACTATGCACGCATTCCGCCAATCCTCAGGCACCTCACCATGAGTCATACATACATTAAATAACCTTACCAACCAGTCAACAATACAGTCACCCCCTTTTTTAATAAATTCCACTTCAAATAAGAATATGCTTTGGAAGGAGGTAAATAAAGTGTGTAAGACAAGGGAACAAATGGGAACATCAGTGAAGGGGGCTAATAGGGAGGTGATAACAAGTAGTGGTGATGTGAGAAGGAGATGGAGTGAGTATTTTGAAGGTTTGTTGAATGTGTTTGATGATAGAGTGGCAGATATAGGGTGTTTTGGTCGAGGCAGTGTGTAAAGTGACCAGGTTAGAGAGAATGATTTGGTTCAGGCGGTCTGTAAAGTGAGTGGGTTAGAGAGAATGATTTGGTAAACAGAGAGGAGGTTGTAAAAGCTTTGCGGAAGATGAAAGCCAGTAAGGCAGCGGGTTTGGATGGTATTGCAGTGGAATTTATTAAAAAAGGGGGTGACTGTGTTGTTGACTGGTTGGTAAGGTTATTTAATGTATTCATGACTCATGGTGAGGTGCCTGAGGATTGGCGGAATGCTTGCACAGTGCCATTGTACAAAGGCAAAGGGGATAAGACTGAGTGCTCAAATTACAGAGGTATAAGTTTGTTGAGTATTCCTGGGAAATTATATGGGAGGGTATTGATTGAGAGGGTCAAGGCATGTACAGAGCATCAGATTGGGGAAGAGCAGTGTGGTTTCAGAAGTGGTAGAGGATGTGTGGATCACGTGTTTGCTTTGAAGAATGTATGTGAGAAATATTTAGAAAAGCAAATGGATTTGTATGTAGCATTTATGGATCTGGAGAAGGCATGGATAGAGTTGATAGAGACGCTCTTTGGAAGGTATTAAGAGTATATGGTGTGGGACGCAAGTTATTAGAAGCAGTGAAAAGTTTTCATCGAGGATGTAAGGCTTCTATACGAGTAGGAAGAGAGGAAAGTGATTGGTTCTCAGTGAGTGTCGGTTTGTAGCAGCGGTGCATGATGTCTCCATGGTTATCTAATTTATTTATGGATGGGGTTGTTAGGGAGGTGAATGCAAGAGTTTTGGAGAGAGGGGCAAGCATGCAGTCTGTTGTGCATGAGAGAGCTTGGAAAGTGAGTTAGTTGTTGTTCGCTAATGATACAGTGCTGGTGGCTGATTCAAGTGAGAAACTACAGAAGCTGGTGGCTGAGTTTGGTAAAGTGTGTGGAAGAAGAAAGCTGAGAGTAAATGTGAATAAGAGCAAGGTTATTAGGTACAGTAGGGTTGGGGGTAAAGTCAATTGGGAGGTAAGTTTGAATGGAGAAAAACTGGAGGAAGTGAAGTGTTTTAGATATCTAGGAGTGGATTTAGCAGTGGATGGAACCATGGAAGCGGAAGTGAGTCATAGGGTGGGGGAGGGGGCGAAAGTTCTGGGAGCATTGAAAAATGTGTGGAAGGCAAGAAAATTATCTCGGAAAGCAAAAATGGCTATGTTTGAAGGAATAGTGGCTCCGACAATGTTGTATGGTTGCGAGGCGTGGGCTATAGATAGAGCTGTGCGGAGGAGGGTGGATGTGCTGGAAATGAGATGTTTGAGGACAATATGTGGTGTGAGGTGGTTTGACCAAGTAAGTAATGAAAGGGTAAGAGAGATGTGTGGTAATAAAAAGAGTGTGGTTGAGAGAGCAGAAGAGGGTGTTTTGAAATGGTTTGGTCACATGGAGAGAATGAGTGAGGAAAGATTGACCTAGAGGATATATGTGTCAGAGGTGGAGGGAACGAGGAGAAGTGGGAGACCAAATTGGAGGTTGAAGGATGGAGTGAAAAAGATTTTGAGAGACCAGGGCCTGAAGATGCAGGAGGGTGAAAGGCGCACACGGAATAGAGTGAATTGGAACAATGTGGTATACCTGGGTCGACATGCTGTCAATGGATTGAATCCGGTGATGTGAAGTGTCTGGAGTAAACCATGGAAAGTTTTGTAGGGCCTGGATGTGGAAAGGGAGCTGTGGTATCAGTGCATTATACATGAGAGCTAGAGACTGAATGTGAACGAATGTGAACCTTGTTGTCTTTTCCTAGTGCTACCTCGCGCACATGCGGAGGGAGGGGGTTGTCATTTCATGTGTGGCAGGGTGGTGATGGGAATGAATAAGGGCAGACAGTATGAATTATGTACATGTGTATATATGTATATGTTTGTGTGTGTAAATATATATATATATATATATGCTGAGGTGTATAGGTATGTACATGTACGTGTGTGGATGTGTATGTATATACATGTGTATGTGGGTGGGTGGGGCCATTCTTTTGTCTGTTTCCTTGCGCCTCCTCGTTGACGTGGGATACAGCGACAAAGTATAATAATAATAATAATAACTATTTCATTTATCTATTTTGCTTTGTAGCTGTCTCCCGCGTTAACGAGGTAGCGCAAGGAAACAGACGAAAGAGTGGCCCAACCACCCACATACACATGTATATACATACACGTCCACACACGCAAATATACATAACCATACATCTCAATGTACACATATACATACACACAGACATATACATATATACACATGTACATAATTCATAGTCTGCCTTTATTCATTCCCATCACCACCTCACCACACATGGAATAACATCCCCCTCCCCCCTCGTGTGTGCGAGGTAGCGCTAGGAAAACACAATAAAGGCCCCATTCATTCACACTCAGTCTCTAGCTGTCATGTATTAATGCACAGAAACCACAGCTCCCTATCCACATCCAGGCCCCAAAGAACTTTCCAAGGTTTACCCCAGACGCTTCACATGCCCTGGTTCAATCCATTGACAGCACATCGACCCCTGTATACCACATCGTTCCAAATCACTCTATTCCTTGCACGCCTTTCACCCTCCTGAATGTTCAGGCCCCGATCACTCAAAATCTTTTTCACTCCATCTTTCCACCTCCAATTTCCTCTCCCACTTCTCCTTGTTCCCTCCACCTCTGACACATATATCCTCTTGGTCAACCTTTCCTCACTCGTTCTCTCCATGTGCCCAAACCATTTAAAAACACCCTCTTCTGCTCTCTCAACCACACTCTTTTTATTTCCACACATCTCTCTTACCCTTACATTACTTACTCGATCAAACCACCTCACACCACATATAGTCCTCAAACATCTCATTTCCAGCACATCCACCCTCCTGCGCACAACTCTATCCATAGCCCATGCCTCGCAACCATACAACATTGTTGAAACCACTATTCCTTCAAACAAACCCAGTTTTGCTTTCCAAGATATTGTTCTCAACTTCCACACATTCTTCAAGGCTCCCAGAATTTTCGCCCCCTCCCCCACCCTATGATTCACTTCCGCTTCCATGGTTCCATCCAATGCCATATCCACTCCCAGATATCTAAAACACTTTACTTCTTCCAGTTTTTCTCCATTCAAACTTACCTCCCAATTGACTTGACCCTCAACCCTACTGTACCTAATAACCTTGCTCTTATTCATATTTACTCTTAACTTTCTTCTTTCACACACTTTACAAAACTCAGGCACCAGCTTCTGCAGTTTCTCACATGAATCAGCCACCAGCGCTGTATCATCAGTGAACAACAACTGACTCACTTCCCAAGCACTCTCATCCACAACAGACTGCATACTTGCCCCTCTTTCCAAAACTCATGCATTCACCTCCCTAACAACCCCATCCATAAACAAATTAAACAACCATGGAGACATCACACACCCCTGCCACAAACCTACACTCACTGAGAACCAATCACTTTTCTCTCTTCCTACACGTACACATGCCTTACATCCTCGATAAAAACTTTTCACTGCTTCTAACAACTTGCCTCCCACACCATATATTCTTAATACCTTCCACAGAGCATCTCTATCAACTCTATCATATGCGTTCTCCAGATCCATAAATACTATATACAAATCCATTTGCTTTTCTAAGTATTCCTCACATACATTCTTCAAAGCAAACACCTGATCCACACATCCTCTACCATTTCTGAAAACACACTACTCTTCCCCAATCTGATGCTCTGTACATGCCTTCACCCTCTCAATCAATACCCTCCCATATAATTTACCAGAAATACTCAACAAACTTTTTTTTTTTTTTTTTTTTTTTTTATACTTTGTCGCTGTCTCCCGCGTTTGCGAGGTAGCGCAAGGAAACAGACGAAAGAAATGGCCCAACCCCCCCCCCCCATACACATGTACATACACACGTCCACACACGCAAATATACATACCCACACAGCTCTCCATGGTTCACCCCAGACGCCTCACATGCCCTGATTCAATCCACTGACAGCACGTCAACCCCTGTATACCACATGACTCCAATTCACTCTATTCCTTGCCCTCCTTTCACCCTCCTGCATGTTCAGGCCCCGATCACACAAAATCTTTTTCACTCCATCTTTCCACCTTCAATTTGGTCTCCCTCTTCTCCTCGTTCCCTCCACCTCCGACACATATATCCTCTTGGTCAATCTCTCCTCACTCATTCTCTCCATGTGCCCAAACCATTTCAAAACACCCTCTTCTGCTCTTTCAACCACGCTCTTTTTATTTCCACACATCTCTCTTACCCTTACGTTACTTACTCGATCAAACCACCTCACACCACACATTGTCCTCAAACATCTCATTTCCAGCACATCCATCCTCCTGCGCACATCTCTATCCATAGCCCACGCCTCGCAACCATACAACATTGTTGGAACCACTATTCCCTCAAACATACCCATTTTTGCTTTCCGAGATAATGTTCTCGACTTCCACACATTTTTCAAGGCTCCCAAAATTTTCGCCCCCTCCCCCACCCTATGATCCACTTCCGCTTCCATGGTTCCATCCGCTGACAGATCCACTCCCAGATATCTAAAACACTTCACTTCCTCCAGTTTTTCTCCATTCAAACTCACCTCCCAATTGACTTGACCCTCACCCCTACTGTACCTAATAACCTTGCTCTTATTCACATTTACTCTCAACTTTCTTCTTCCACACACTTTACCAAACTCAGTCACCAGCTTCTGCAGTTTCTCACATGAATCAGCCACCAGCGCTGTATCATCAGCGAACAACAACTGACTCACTTCCCAAGCTCTCTCATCCCCAACAGACTTCATACTTGCCCCTCTTTCCAGGACTCTTGCATTTACCTCCCTTACAACCCCATCCATAAACAAATTAAACAACCATGGAGACATCACACACCCCTGCCGCAAACCTACATTCACTGAGAACCAATCACTTTCCTCTCTTCCTACACGTACACATGCCTTACATCCTCGATAAAAACTTTTCACTGCTTCTAACAACTTGCCTCCAACACCATATATTCTTAATACCTTCCACAGAGCATCTCTATCAACTCTATCATATGCCTTCTCCAGATCCATAAATGCTACATACAAATCCATTTGCTTTTCTAAGTATTTCTCACATACATTCTTCAAAGCAAACACCTGATCCACACATCCTCTACCACTTCTGAAACCGCACTGCTCTTCCCCAATCTGATGCTCTGTATATGCCTTCACCCTCTCAATCAATACCCTCCCATATAATTTACCAGGAATACTCAACAAACTTATACCTCTGTAATTTGAGCACTCACTCTTATCCCCTTTGCCTTTGTACAATGGCACTATGCAAGCATTCCGCCAATCCTCAGGCACCTTACCATGAATCATACATACATTAAATAACCTTACCAGCCAGTCAACTATACAGTCACCCCCTTTTTTAATAAATTCCACTGCAATACCATCCAAACCTGCAGCCTTGCCGGCTTTCATCTTCGCAAAGCTTTTACTACCTCTTCTCTGTTTACCAAATCACTTTCCCTAACCCTCTCACTTTACACACCACCTCGACCAAAACACCCTATATCTGCCACTCTATCATCAAACACAATCAATAAACCTTCAAAATACTCCCTCCATCTCCTTCTCACATCACCACAACTTGTTATCACCTCCCCACTAGTACCCTTCACTGAAGTTCCTATTTGCTCCCTTCTCTTACGCACTTTATTTACCTCCTTCCAAAACATCTTTTTATTCTCTCTAAAATTTAATGATACTCTCTTACCCCAACTCTCATTTGCCCTCTTTTTCACCACTTGCACCTTTCTCTTGACCTCCTGCCTGTTTCTTTTATACATCTCCCACTCATTTGCATTTTTCCCTGCAAAAATCGTCCAAATGCCTCTCTCTTCTCTTTCACTAATAATCTTACTTCTTTATCCCACCACTCACTACCCTTTCTAATCAACCTACCTCCCACGCTTCTCATGCCACAAGCATCTTTTGCGCAAGCCATCACTGCTTCCCTAAATACATCCCATTCCTCCCCCACTCCCCCTTACCTCCTTTGTTCTCACCTTTTTCCATTCTGTACTCTGTCTCTCCTGGTACTTCCTCACACAAGTCTCCTTCCCAAGCTCACTTACTCTCATCACTCTCTTCACCCCAACTTTCTCTCTTCTTTTCTGAAAACCCCTAATCTTCACCTTCACCTCCACAAGATAATGATCAGACATCCCTCCAGTTGCACCTCTCAACATATTAACATCCAAAAGTCTCTCTTTCACGCACCTATCAATTAACACACAACCCAATAACGCTCTCTGGCCATCTCTCCTACTTACATACGTATACTTATGTATATCTTGCTTTTTAAAACAGGTATTCCCAATCACCAGTCCTTTTTCAGCACATAAATCTACAAGCTCTTCACCATTTCCATTTACAACACTGAACACCCCATGTATACCAATTATTCCTTCAACTGCCACATTACTCACCTTTGCATTCAAATCACCCATCACTATAACCCGGTCTTGTGCATCAAAACCAACAACACACTCATTTAGCTGCTCCCACAACACTTGCCTCTCACGATCTTTCTTCTCATGCCCAGGTGCATATGCACCAATAATCACCCATCTCTCTCCATCAACTTTCAGTTTTACCCATATCAATCTAGAATTTACTTTCTTACACTCTATCACATACTCCCACAACTCATGTTTCAGGAGTAGTGCTACTCCTTCCCTTGGTCTTGTCCTTTCACTAATTCCTGACTTTACTCCCAAGACATTCCCAAACCACACTTCCTCTTTATCCTTGAGCTTCGTTTCACTCAGAGCCACAACATCCAGGTTCCTTTCCTCAAACATACTACCTATCTCTCCTTTTTTCTCATCTTGGTTACATTCACACACATTTAGACATCCCAATCTGAGCCTTCGAGGAGGTTGAGCACTCCTCGCGTGACTCCTTCTTCTGTTTCCCCTTTTAGAAAGTTAAAATACAATGAGGGGAGGGTTTCTGGCCCCCCCGCTCCCATCCCCTTTAGTCGCCTTCTACGACATGTGAGGAATGCGTGGGAAGTATTCTTTCTCCCCTATCCCCAGGGATAAATAATAACAATAATAATAATAATAATTTTTTTTTTCGTTTTTTTTTGCTTTGTCGCTGTCTCCCGCGTTTGCGAGGTAGCGCAAGGAAACAGACGAAAGAAATGGCCCAACCCACCCCCATACACATGTATATACATACGTCCACACACGCAAATATACATACCTACACAGCTTTCCATGGTTTACCCCAGACGCTTCACATGCCTTGATTCACTCCACTGACAGCATGTCAACCCCGGTATACCACATCGCTCCAATTCACTCTATTCTTTGCCCTCCTTTCACCCTCCTGCATGTTCAGGCCCCGATCACACAAAATCTTTTTCACTCCATCTTTCCACCTCCAATTTGGTCTCCCTCTTCTCCTCGTTCCCTCCACCTCCGACACATATATCCTCTTGGTCAATCTTTCCTCACTCATTCTCTCCATGTGCCCAAACCATTTCAAAACACCCTCTTCTGCTCTCTCAACCACGCTCTTTTTGTTTCCACACATCTCTCTTACCCTTACGTTACTTACTCGATCAAATAATAATAATAATAATAATAATGATTTTTTTTATTCTTATATTTATCATTTTGCTTTGTCGCTGTCTCCCGCGTTAGTGAGGTAGTGCAAGGAAACAGACGAAAGAATGGCCCAACATATACACTTTATTCGTATTCATATAACTCCGCGTTGTACAGTCAGGTTCGGTAAAACGCTATCAGCTGGCTATGTGTTCTGTTCGGAAACAACCGATAGACCCCGTTGCTCACCATTGTGAGACGAAGGGTATTCGAGTACTTAGTATTTCGAATGGTTGTTTCCTATTATACAGTCCCTTAGCCTAGCGGTTAGCATGCCTGCCTCTTGCACAAGGGGTCCCAGGTTCGATCCTGGCTGTTGGAGCTTTGTATGGACATATATATACACGCACAGACACATACATATATACAAATGCACACAATTCACACTGTCTGCCTTTATTCATTCCCATCGCCGCCTCGCCACACATGGAATAACATCCCCCTCCCCCCTCATGTGTGCGAGGTACCGCTAGGAAAAGACAACAAAGGCTCCATTCGTTCACACTCAGTCTCTAGCTGTCATGTAATAATGCACAGAAACCACAGCTCCCTTTCCACATCCACGCCCCACACAACTTTCGATGGTTTACCCCAGACGCTTCACATGCCCTGATTCAATCCACTGACAGCACGTCTACCCCGGTATACCACATCGATCCAATTCACTCTATTCCTTGCCTGCCTTTCACCCTCCTGCATGTTCAGGCCCCGATCACTCAAAATCTTTTTCACCATCTTTCCACCTCCAATTTCCTCTCCCACTTCTCCTCGTTCCCTCCACCTCCGACATATATATCCTCTTGGTTAATCTTTCCTCACTCATTCTCTCCATGTGACCAAACCATTTCAAAACACCCTCTTCTGCTCTCTCAACCACGCTCTTTTTATTTCTACACATCTCTTTTACCCTTACATTACTTACTCGATCAAACCACCTCACACCACATATTGTCCTCAAACATCTCATTTCCAGCACATCCACCCTCCTGCGCACAACTCTATCCATAGCCCACGCCTCGCAAACATACAACATTAATGAAGTACATGAGACTTACCGTAGGTCAGTTGAAATGTGCTTCGAATTTTATGAAGCAAATCACCTCTGCTAGAAGGGAGCTTTCACATGAGATACGCTTTGCCCTTCACGCCACCAGACTTTAAAGAGTACGACCAACCACATGAAAGTAACTGAACATTTCGCACTGCCAGAAATAAGTAAGCCACAAGACGCTACAGAGCGTAGGGTGGGAGAGGTGGGCATGTGAAAGCTCCCTTCTAGCAGAGCTGATTTGCTTCATAAAATTCGAAGCACATTTCAACTGACCTACAGTAAGTCTCATGTACTTCATTAATTTTACATCAGCAAATCACACCTCTGCTAGAGGTCGCTTTCCCATGAGGTTTTGAAGCGATGTGGGTTTCGTACTGTAGACATGTAGAGAGGAGAAATGATACAAGCAGTAACCAACTGCAATATAGTAAGAAATTTACATAGCCATGGACCAGGTGACAAGAGACAACATCTCCTATGCAAACAAAATGAATAGACTATTGAAGGACAGCATCTTGGAAAGGATCGTGACTCCGGACAATCTCCTTGTCATAAAACTTGGCAAAAGTGGCAGCCCTGGACCACCCAGCCCTTGCCATGATGTGTCAAACGTTAGAGCCATGGCTTTGGCTTTCGATGCAGCTGCAGGCCGAACACTGCCCGCTGAATACTGGCTGGAGTCTATGCCCGACAGAGAAAGCACTGTTCGAATCCACCTTGCAACAGTGTCCCTTGTTACATGCTTGTGGGGCTTGATAAAACTTAGGAGTAACTTCCCATTCTCCTGATGTGCAGAATTTCTGAACTCCTCTGTCCTAGCAATATACATTGTCAGAGTTTCACACACACACAATCTAATGTCAGTAGAATATGCTTTAAAGGTCACAAACCACACATTGAACTTTGGCTTGCAATGTTTAATAGTTTCCCCTAACCAAAAAAAAAAACAGAAGCCTGCCCAAAACTAATATTCTTCAGCAACAAACAATGCAAAGTTTGTATTCTGGCAGCCTACCTAAGTGCCATCAACATCACAAGCTTCAGTGTTAAATCCTTTAAAGAGAGGGAGGACAAAGGATCCATGGCACGCAGATGCTGTAGCACCTGCTGAACATCCCAAGTTCTTGTATACCTTGGGACAGACGGCCGCAAGTTAAAAACTCCCTTTAAGAACCTGGTGACAAGAGGATGGCTGCCTGCACTGCAACCATCCACAGTAATCCCCAGGGAGGAGAGTGTACCCCTGGCAGTGTTGATTGAAGTATAACTAACACCTCTGTGGAAAGTGACAGACAGAAAATTCACAATATTAGTTACAGTGGGAGCAAAGGGATCGATGTTCCGGCTACCACAAAACTGTAACCACCTGTTAATATGTGGCTGGTACTGCCTCGCAGTCGCAGGTCTCCAGGAGGCAAAGATGATGTCCGTACCTGCCTGAGAAATGCCCCTGTCTCGCAGACGTTGCCGGATAAGAGGCAAGCCATCAGTTGGGTGTGTCGGAGAATGGGGTGTTCCTCCTCCGTCGATGGGTGACTCAAGACATATGCCCCCTCGGAATCAGCCGTGGTTCCTTGACCAGCAAAGTGAGTAGAGTCCCCATCCAGGGCTGGGACGGCCAGAAAGGCAATACCATCCACCCCTTCGCTGACTCTGCTCGAATTTTCTGTAGGCACCTGGCAATCAGCACAAAGGGTGG
Source organism: Panulirus ornatus (assembly GCF_036320965.1). Classification (NCBI taxonomy): domain Eukaryota; kingdom Metazoa; phylum Arthropoda; class Malacostraca; order Decapoda; family Palinuridae; genus Panulirus; species Panulirus ornatus. The sequence goes on from NC_092238.1 coordinate 21,203,813, forward strand.
GAAAAGGTAGAGTAGTTCAAACTGGTACCAGCATATACAAAAGGCATCAAAATGTTCTGCATCTGGGTCAGGTTTCCAGGAGCAGAAACGAGTCACTTGAGCATTCAGTCTAGAAGCAAAGAGATCAATGCTCGGAACCCCAAGTACTTCAGAGAGGGCCCTAAAGAGTTCTTCATTTAATTTCCACTCATGCCTGTCATTGAATGTCCGAGATGCAGCGTCTGCCATGAGATTGACTTCACCCGGTACATGAGAGCAGGTAAGCCAGATATCATTCATCGCACACCACTCCCAAAGGTCACGGCAAATGTCATTACACAGTGAGGACTGTGTGCCGCCCATTTCATTGACATAGGTCACCGCCGTCGTGTTATCACAAAGCACCCGAACATGTCGTCCTTTGAGAAGAGATGCAAATGAGCGCACTACCAGGGAGATGGCTTTTTGAGTTCCTTTGCATTAAGGTGCAAGGCAGATTCTGATAATGACCATCTCCCATTAACTTTTTGTTGATTGAGGTGGCCACCCCAACCTAAACTTGATGCATCAGTATACAGATCCAATTCTGTAACCTTCCGAAAAATCTGTCTGGTTTGCAATGCAATGTGAGATACCCACCAAAGCAAGTCCAATCTCATCTCATGAGTGACCACCATCCACTTGTCAAAGTTACCTTTTGCGACTCAACGCAGCAATCTTAGCACATTCTAACCGCCTGTAATGCAGTTTCCCCATCTCTGCTGCTGGAACGGCTGCAACTAAGAGGCCAACAACTCTGGCCACATTCCGAATTTTGGCTCTGTCACTATGTAACAATTCCTCACAGCATTGTAGCATCTTGTGTATCCTACGATCAGGTAATGTTACCTGTCATAGTCTCAGAATCTATAATGTTCCCCAAATACTCCAAGCGCTTAGTGGGGACCAAGACAGATTTGCTTTCGTTAATACAGAAACCTAACTTCTTGAGCAAGTCAACAGTGGTACGCACACTCTCACAACATCCATCAAAAGTACAGTGACAAATAAGAGTATCATCAATGAAACTCGTGATGATATGTCCCTTCTCTCTAAGTACAGCAAAAACAGGTTTCATTAATTTAATGAACAGACGGAGACCATCCGCAACCCCAATAGGGAGACACGTGAATTGATAAATTTTTCCTTGCCACTTGAAACACAGAAAACGTTGTTGCTCCTCAGCTATCTTAACAGAATAATAGGCGTGCCGCAAATCAACAGAGGCCATGAAGACACCGCTGTTAACAAGACGAACCGCCAGCTCAAAATTTTCCATCTTGAGGTGTTTGTACTCTAAAAATTTATTAAATTTTTCCAGGTTAAGGATCATCCTAAACCCACCATCCTTCTTCCGTCTTAAGAAAATAGGGGAAAGAATCTGCCCCTCCTGTCTCTGGGTCTCCTTGATAACCCCCTGACTCAAAAGCTGTACAATTTCCTGGCAAACAATTTCCTTTTCCTCAACATTAAACACATACTCAACTTCTTCAGCAAATAAAGTACCAATGTTAGCAACAACAATATCTAAATGGCAATGCTGAACAATATCTAAAATATTTGGATCACTGGTAATAGCATGCCACTCATGTACAAAACAGTGAAGTCTGCCAGCTTGAAAAGGATGACTCACCTCAGTTACTGCCGGGGATTGTGACCCCGGCCTCGGGAGTTTTTTGTCTCAGGACCCTGCCGTGAGAAGGATTGCCGGTGCTCACTCCGGGGACCATGCGTGCGTACGCCATATGGATGAAACCTGGCCATAAAACCCCTGTATGGCAGTCTCCCAGAAGAGCCCCTAAATTTGCCAGGACCAAACTTCGAGGTAGAGAGCAGTTTCCTTGGAGCAATCTTACTCCTTAACTTTTCAGACTCCTCAATGTGCTTGGCTGAGAGTGAGACATCATCCCCAAACAGAAGACGAGTCATGGGCACCTTGTCTGAACAGAAGTGAGCATACTTGTGGCTAATTTCGCGCCTGATGATGAACTGGCGAGCCAGATTATTCTCGTGATTAGCATGACCCAGGAGTGCCAGGGCACCATTAAGCATGCCCACATCCTGGGCAACATCTGGTTGGCTAGTCTGGGCAATCTTGTCAAGCAGTATGAGTGACTTAGTCAAAATTGTGGCAGCCGTAATAATGTTTTTCCCAACATCCTTCAAACGGAAGTCTGCCTTCTTGGCCTCAGTCTTCAGTGCATCTAAAACTTGCAAGTTGCAATCCACGGGCGCTAAGGCATGACAGTTATCTGGCCTCTTGGCTGCAGAATCCTCCAAAATCTCCTTATACTCCTCCTCTCGCAAGCCGTGAGCAAATGCATGGTTAACCATATCGGCAACATGCTGGTCAATGCCATCAGACACCTCATCCACAGGACCGTAAGCCCTGGCGCACTGCAGGAGAACACTGTCAGGCCGCCCGTCATTCTGAGAGACACAATCATCACTGGAAAGGTAATGCTCAGCTGGAGTAAAGCCCGAAAAACCCGATGGGCGAGCGCGAGGGAGGCACCACCAGGCTAGAAAGGCCAATGTTTACATCGGAGGCCGCCGCGGCGTCATCAGCCACCCGACTGGGGCCTAAGTTCCTTTTCTCCTTCAATTTCTCCACATCACCACGTGAAGCAGCCAAAGCATCCATCACCATGTTCCAGGGCGGCGCAGATGCCTCATCCCGTGAGGTAGAAGGCAAGGAACGTGTGTGCTGGGAAGCAGAGTCACTGCCATCACCAGTGACATGACCATGGGGCCTATTGTTACCGCCCTGAAGAGCCTCCCACTGAGAAGGGCTGTCCCTAGAGCTAGTCCTATGCGAGGAGCCTTTCCTCACATGCCTGGCATTTTCAGAATCGCCCTCCTTACTCGACCTCCGTATGCCCGGAATATCCGACATGGCGGTGGCGATAGCAAGGCGGCGGTGCAGGTCAGTGTGAGTCTTCAATTCCACAAATGCATCAACAACGCACTTCTCTCCCCGCTCCTTAACGGATCACGGGTGGTGTTGCAGCCAGCCCCAAACTGGGTGACAGGCTGTAGCAAAGCCTTTCCGCTCCAGAGGGATCACGGGAAGAAGGCTGCCAAGCTTGCAGCTGCAGAAAACTGTCTGGACGGCGCGAAGGAAGCACAGTAACTGGTGGCGTGAAGCGGCAAAGCGTATCTAATGGGAAAGCGACCTCTAGCAGAGGTGTGATTTGCTGACGTAAAATTGTTGGAACCACTGTTCCTTCAAACATAGCCATTTTTGCTTTTGGAGATAATGTTCTCGACTTCCACACATTCTTCAAGGCTCCCAGGATTTTCGCCCCCTCCCCCACCCTATGATTCACTTCCGCTTCCATGGTTCCATCCGCTGCCAGATCCACTCCCAGATATCTAAAACACTTTACTTCCTCGTTTTTCTCCATTCAAACTTACCTCCCAATTGACTTGACCCTCAACCCTACTGTACCTAATAACCTTGCTCTTATTCATATTTACTCTTAACTTTCTTCTTTCACACACTTTACAAAACTCAGGCACCAGCTTCTGCAGTTTCTCACATGAATCAGCCACCAGCGCTGTATCATCAGCGAACAACAACTGACTCACTTCCCAAGCTTTCTCATCCACAACAGACTGCATACTTGCCCCTCTCTCCAAAACTCTTGCATTCACCTCCCTAACAACCCCATCCATAAACAAATTAAACAACCATGGAGACATCACACACCCCTGCCACAAACCTACATTCACTGAGAACCAATCACTTTCCTCTCTTCCTACACGTACACATGCCTTACATCCTCGATAAAAACTTTTCACTGCTTCTAACAACTTGCATCCCACACCAGATATTCTTAATACCTTCCACAGAGCATCTCTATCAGCTCTATCATATGCCTTCTCCAGATCCATAAATGCTACATACAAATCCATTTGCTTTTCTAAGTATTTCTCACATACATTCTTCAAAGTAAACACCTGATCCACACATCCTCTACCACTTCTGAAACCACACTGCTCTTCCCCAATCTGATGCTCTGTACATGCCTTCACACTCTCAATCAGTACCCTCCCTTATAATTTACCAGGGAATACTCAACAAACTTATACCTCTGTAATTTGAGCACTCACTCTTATCCCCTTTACCTTTGTACAATGGCACTATGCACGCATTCCGCCAATCCTCAGGCACCTCACCATGAGTCATACATACATTAAATAACCTTACCAACCAGTCAACAATACAGTCACCCCCTTTTTTAATAAATTCCACTGCAATACCATCCAAACCTGCTGCCTTGCCGGCTTTCATCTTCTGCAATGCTTTTACTAACTCTTCTCTGTTTACCAAATCATTTACCCTAACCCTCTCACTTTGCACACCACCTCGACCAAAACACCCTATATCTGCCACTCTATCATCAAACACATTCAACAAACTTTCAAAATACTCACTCCATCTCCTCACATCACCACTACTTGTTATCACCTCCCTATTAGCCCCCTTCACTGAAGTTCCCATTTGCTCCCTTGTCTTACGCACTTTATTTACCTCCTTCCAGAACATCTTTTTATTCTGTTCTCCCTAAAATTTAATGATACTCTCTCACCCCAACTCTCATTTGCCCTCTTTTTCACCTCTTGCACCTTTTCTCTTGACCTCCTGTCTCTTTCTTTTATACATCTCCCACTCAATTGCATTTTTTCCCTGCAAAAATCGTCCAAATGCCTCTCTCTTCTCTTTCACTAATAATCTTACTTCTTCATCCCACCACTCACTACCCTTTCTAATCAACCCACCTCCCACTCTTCTCATGCCACAAGCATCTTTTGTGCAATCCATCACTGATTCCCTAAATACATCCCATTCCTCCCCCACTCCCCTTACTTCCATTGTTCTCACCTTTTTCCATTCTGTACTCAGTCTCTCCTGGTACTACCTCACACAAGTCTCCTTCCCAAGCTCACTTACTCTCACCACCCTCTTCACCCCAACATTCACTCTTCTTTTCTGAAAACCCATACAAATCTTCACCTTAGCCTCCACAAGATAATGATCAGACATGCCTCCAGTTGCACCTCTCAGCACATTAACATCCAAAAGTCTCTCTTTCACCCGCCTGTCAATTAACACGTAATCCAATAACGCTCTCTGGCCATCTCTCCTACTTACATACGTATACTTATGTATATCTCGCTTTTTAAACCAGGTATTCCCAATCACCAGTCCTTTTTCAGCACATAAATCTACAAGCTCTTCACCATTTCCATTTACAACACTGAACACCCCATGTATACCAATTATTCCCTCAACTGCCACATTACTTAGCTTTGCATTCAAATCACCCATCACTATAACCTGGTCTCGTGCATCAAAACCACTAACACACTCATTCAGCTGCTCCCAAAACACTTGCCTCTCATGATCTTTCTTCTCATGCCCAGGTGCATATGCACCAATAATCACCCATCTCTCTCCATCAACTTTCAGTTTTACCCATATTAATCGAGAATTTACTTTCTTACATGCTATCACATACTCCCACAACTCCTGTTTCAGGAGTACTGCTACTCCTTCCCTTGCTCTTGTCCTCTCACTAACCCCCAACTTTATTCCTCGCGTGTCGTAGAAGGCGACTAGAGGGGACAGGGAGCGGGGGTCCAGAAATCCTCCCCTCCTTGTATTTTTTAACTTTCTAAAATGGGAAACAGAAGAAGGAGTCACGCGGGGAGTGTTCATCCTCCTCGAAGGCTCAGACTGGGGTGTCTAAATGTGTGTGGATGTAACCAAGATGTGAACAAAGGAGAGATAGGTAGTATGTTTGAGGAAAGGAACCTGGATGTTTTGGCTCTTAGTGAAACGAAGCTCAAGGGTAAGGGGAAGAGTGGTTTGGGAATATTAAATGTAAATCAAATAAATGAATGAAATACAGGTACTTATACACCTGCTCAGGACTGAGGTGCTCATCAGCTATGAGTTTTGCAAATTCAACCACATACTTGGCAGCTCCTTCGTAGTTTGCAGACTGCTTTTCTCCAAACACTTTATTCATGGAAATTCCATGACACTTCTTGAATCTTTGAAGCCATCCTTCACTATAGTCATGCTCATGTTGTAACTTAAATTCTTTATAGAATTTAGCCTAGTCCATTACATGCTACCTGACAAGTCCACTCCATCACTCCGACAATATCAAAACCATTTCATCATCACTCGATCGTGCTCAGTACTCTAACAATCTTTTATAGTTTTTCTAACCATCATTTGCTTCTTGGAATCGCTGTCTGCATAGAATTTCAATATTTTCTCCCTTTGCTTCTTTATATCATAAACAGTTGATGAACCAATACTGTAGATGTCACACAGCTTATGCACCGAAACACCACAGTCCATTTTTTCAACAGTTCTACTTTATCTTGGATTGATATGGACTGGTGTTTACGTTTGACACCACAACTGACACTCTCATAAGTCTTAGAAGCCATAGTTAGGGTTAAATTTAAGCAAAATAAGCTAAGAATCTCACAGAATTGCAGTATCACCACCAATAAGTGCAGTGTAAATAATGTAAATAAGCGCGCTCTACACAAAACGCCATTTCAAGTTCTCTCGCGTAATTTTGTCCGGACTAAAGGAGATGCCAAACCATTAGTTGCCAGAAATTCGGTGATGTACCTGTACAATATTCTGACTTACTGAATAAATGAAAAACTTACATTTCAAATCCCAATATTGCAATATTTTGCATATTTGAATCTATGAAAACTAATAATGCAAATCCATAAACAGAATTAAAGTTCTCAATTCACCCAAACTTTGCCCTTATACCTCAGATGGTCTCCTGCTACCCTAAAACCATTCAATCCACTCAACTACATCTTTTCTGTTTGTCTTCTCACATTCACTTTTGTTTTCACTTGCTCATAATGCCTTGATCCATATCCTCAGCTGAAGTAGTTCCCTACCCAGGTGGTACCAACCCTCCAGTGGACATTCATGGAATTGTGTCAGATGGTAAACACTAGGGAAGCTCAGAAAATTTCAATGTGCCAGATTCAAAAATATGAAAAAGAGTACAGGAGCATGAATGGTCTCCAGAATATCTTTGTATCAGCTTTCCATCACTTAACTCAATGCAACATTGGACTGACAGCTCAGTAGCCATAGATGTCTTGCTGCCCTATATACTTAAATTTTTTTCAAAATGAATTATGCCTGTGTAATGTTGTAAATGTTTAAAATATACTCAAATTCTCCACTTTGCTTTCAATGAAAGTCTGTTAACAATGTGATCAAATGGAAATTAACATCTTGGAGAAGACAATGGATCAGGGCTGCCAATACTTAGGAACACCAAATTCAGCCCCTGATGCCACTAGCTGACAGTCTAGTTTTGCAATGCAGTCAATGTTTCCCTTATTGCTATTTTTTCAAATTCTGAAACAAACATCAGCATGTACAGTATTTTTGGAATGTCCCCACACATGATGAATTATAAAAGGGTTTTCAACAAATGGCATTCTTGATGTAATATATATTTCAATTTCAATGAGGGTGACAGCAGTCATACTAGTTCCTTGAAATGGGGTGGTGGGTTGAGAAAGGTTGGGAACCACTGCTTTACTAGATAAGTTCTTCTTACATTTTCCATGAAACAAGCATCTACCTTTAAAAAATTATGTTTACTATAAACAAGTTTGAACACTTTACAATATACTTAAGCACTGATTCATCCTAAACGTTACCATGTACTCACTGTTCAAATTCAGCGCAAGGATTGTCTGCAAGCCAAAGACTCTTGAGCTTCGGAAGCTGACGAAGATACAGAACTTCATTGATGTCAGTGATGTTGTTTTTACGAATATATAACTCTTGAAGATTAGGACAATACTGAAAGTCTGCTAACGTGGAAATGCGGTTCACACTGAAAAGAAATACTCCATTAACAAACTTCCAGATATGCTTCCTAATATATCACAATGTAAACAATGCAAAAAATTACAAGAGCAACAATGAAATGCAATGTAATTGATTTCATTAAGGCACAAAGACTAACTCACCTTAAAGAGAGAACTTCTACATTTTGCAACTTTCTCACAACAGAAACATCTGACAGCTCACTGCCCCTGAGAAGACAAATAAAAATCACCATCACACTAAACCCACAGTTCTTTTTAGGGTTCTAACAGATTCAAGGCTGATCTCCACACAGGAACAGGGAAATGATAGATTCCTTAGAAGCTAGAATGTCCTTGACAAGACTGTACTCATACCTGTCCACTGACATTAATACAGCTTCACCAAATGTGACTTCTCACTTGCAATGTAACCACTTGCTGGTGGATTCTGGTAATACCAGTAAATACATATCAATCTACAGGTACATGTGCTAGGGTTGGCAAGAAATCCACTTAAAAAAAAGAACGTAAAGTTTTTTTGCATGTTTTTTCTTTATAAACCTCTTTCCCTCCCCCTTTAAAATTGAAAACTGTGTTTTACATATCTATCTAACATATCTCTTATGCTTGTTCCCTCCCAGAACTCCCATCAAGAAGATGGCCACAGCAAAAGTCTCTACTTATCCCTGTCCTTACATGCCTCCCTCACACACCATTTCAAGCATTTTTGCACCATTTCTCTCCCTTTAGTATCTTCGAATCTATTCCCCGACATAACTCATGGACTTCCTCTAACACCAACCCTTTTAATCATACTATCATACAATCTCTGTCTTGCATTCTTTCCACATGCCCAAACCACTTCAAAGTACATATTACATTTCACCCACTCCATATTTCATTCCCTACCATACAAAATCTCTCATAAACCACCTCAATGCTCTCTTCATCTCATCTAGTCATACCACATGCTCCACTGAAATAGCTCATTTCCACAGTCTGCGATTCATTCCACGTTCATGTTTCAGCACCATAAGTCAGGGTCAAGAGGACTATGCTGTCCCTTGATCCTTTTTCCACTTCCATACTTACAGCTCTACCCTACATTATTCTATCAAGGGACTCTATGACTCCTCTACACTATAATGCTCTGTCCAACCATATCACCAAACTTACCCAAAGTAGCTCCTAAATACTTAATACTGTCACCCCTTCCAGCCAGTCTTTCTTCCCTCATATCTGTAACATGGTCTGGTACACTTTCTTCTCTTGCTCTACAGGGTTTTGCAAAATTTACACTTTCACTCTATTTCGTTTCAAACGCCAATTCTACTTTTTACTTGCATTTACCTTCAATCAGCTACACTTACACAAATCATAAAACACTTACAACTTTCTGCAACTCCTCTTCACTCACAAAAAATGAAACAGTATCATCTGCAAACAGGCTTATCACTAGCCACCCTACCTCACCACCACATGCCACCTCTGCAACCCCTTTCCCTAGTTCTGCTTTTTGCTTTCATCTCTCTTATCACCCCATCCACTTTGACTTGCTTTTTGCTTTCATCTCTCTTATTACTCCATCCATTTTTATATCAAAAGACCACAGTGACATCACACAGCCCTACCTCATTCCCAAGATATACCAAAACTTCTGCCCAACTCTACTTCCAATCTTACACATGCATTTGCTATTCTATAGAAGGCTTTTACACCATTCAACAGTTGTCCCCCTATCCCATATATCCTTTACACATCCCATAAAGCATTCCACTCAATTCTGTCATGCTTTCTCCAGATTCATAAAAGCTGAACAGAGCTTCTTACTATTTGCCAGATACTTTTCCACGATCATTGTTCCCTCAATAATCTGATCCACTCATCCCCTACCTTCTTCAAAACCCCCTTGCTCCTCACTTATTCTACATTCAGTCATCTATCACTCTATCAATAAGCGTTTTTGCATACACTTTTTGTGGTATACTTAACAGACTTATTCCCCTATAATACCTACACATATCCTTAGCATCTTCTACTTTAAATAAAATAGCTGTTACCAGATCTTCATGAACAACCTTCTGCTACCATGCCAATTTATATATCAAATGCATCTACTCTATCACAATTTCTCCTAGATACTTCAACATTTCAGTCATAATCCCATCCACTCGAGGTGCCTTTCTTACCTTCATCCTCATTATTGCCCTTTTCACCTCCCTTCTCACTACAGGTCCATGCACTTGTAACCATTTTCTTCCATCCTCCATATCAGCGCATGTAACAACTGCTGCCTCATCCTCTCCCACATTCATCAGTTCTTCAAAATACTCTTTCTATCTTCCTTTCACTTCCTCCTTTTGATTCAGAAATTCCCCTTCCTTACTTCTCACATTTATATTTCCACTCTTACATTCACCTCTTTCCAGCCTATTTCCACTCTTACATGAACCTCTTTCCACCCTTTTACCTGAAGAACATTATATATTGGTGTATTGGTTGCACCAAGTGGGGGAGAACATATTAAAAACATATAATTTAGAGCAATGTTTCTTATCATATAAAACTTTAATTAGCATGGAGAGCTATGAAGCTCAGGGAAAATGTAGAGTAAAAAAATGCATAACTGACAAAATATGTTAAGAACCTATGAAGCAGAATTTATGAAAACCTCATTCAACGTTGCCTTGCAGTCAATATATACCTTAATTTCTATACCAAATAAAAATATGTGGTTTCAGAAGTGGTAGAGGATGTGTGGATCAAATGTTTGCCTTGAAGAATGTATGTGAGAAATACTTAGAAAAGCAAATGGATTTGTATGTAGCATTTATGGATCTGGAGAAGGCATATGATAGAGTTGATAGAGATGATCTGTGGAAGGTACTAGGAATATATGGTGTGGGAGGCAAGTTGTTAGAAGCAGTGAAAAGTTTTTATCGAGGATGTAAGGCATGTGTACGTGTAGGAAGAGAGGAAAGTGATTGGTTCTCACTGAATGTAGGTTTGCGGCCAGTGAATGTAGGTTTGCGGCAGGGGTGTCTGATGTCTCAATGGTTGTTTAATTTGTTTATGGATGGGGTTGTTAGGAAGGTGAATGCAAGAGTTTTGGAAAGAGGGGCAAGTATGAAGTCTGTTGGGGATGAGAGAGCTTGGGAAGTGAGTCAGTTGTTGTTCGCTGATGATACAGCGCTGGTGGCTGATTCATGTAAGAAACTGCAGAAGCTGGTGACTGAGTTTGGTAAAGTGTGTGAAAGAAGAAAGTTAAGAGTAAATGTGAATAAGAGCAAAGTTATTAGGTACAGTAGGGTTGAGGGTCAAGTCAATTGGGAGGTAAGTTTGAATGGAGAAAAACTGGAGGAAGTAAAGTGTTTTAGATATCTGGGTGTGGATCTGGCAGCGGATAGAACCATGGAAGCAAAAGTGAATCATAGGGTGGGGGAGGGGGTGAAAATCCTGGGAGCCTTGAAGAATGTGTGGAAGTCGAGAACATTATCTCCGAAAGCAAAAATAGCTATGTTTGAAGGAATAGTGGTTCCAATAATGATGTATGGTCGCGAGGCATGGGCTATGGATAGAGTTGTGCGCAGGAGGGAGGATGTGCTGGAAATGAGATGTTTGAGGACAATATGTGGTGTGAGGTGGTTTGATCGAGTAAGTAATGTAAGGGTAAGAGAGAGGTGTGGAAATAAAAAGAGTGTGGTTGAGAGAGCAGAAGAGGGTGTTTTGAAATGGTTTGGGCACACGGAGATAATGAGTGGGGAAAGATTGGCCAACAGGATATATGTGTCAGAGGTGGAGGGAACGAGGAGAAGTGGGAGACCAAATTGGAGGTGGAAAGATGGTGTGAAAAAGATTTTGAGTGATCGGGGCCTGAACATTCAGGAGGGTGAAAGGCGGGCAAGGAATAGAGTGAATTGGATAGATGTGGTATACCGGGGTCGATGTGCTGTCAATGGAGTGAATCAGGGCATGTGAAGCATCTGGGGTAAACCATGGAAAGTTGTGTGGGGCCTGGATGTGGAAAGGGAGCTGTGGTTTCGGGCATTATTGCATGATAGCTAGAGACTGAGTGTGAACAAATGGGGCCTTTGTTGTCTTTTCCTAGCGCTACATGAGGGGGGAGGGGGATGTTATTCCATGTGTGGCGAGGTGGCAATGGGAATGAATAAAGGCAGACAGTGTGAACTGTGTGCATGTGTATATATGTATGTGTCTGTGTGTGTATATATATGTGTTCATTGAGATGTATGGGTATGTATATTTCCGTGTGTGGACGTGTATGTATATACATGGGTATGGGGGTGGGTTGGGCCATTTCTTTCGTCTGTTTCCTTGCGCTACCTCGCAAAATCATGAGACAGCGACAAAGCAAAATAAACAAATAAATAAATAAAAATATGTAATAGTGCCATGGTCTGCATTTACCCACAGTTCCTCGGTATTATGTGTATTTACATATAATACGAAAAAGGATACCAATGATAACTATTTTATTAATGCATATACTTTGCTAAGTATCCTATAGGAACAAACAAGAATAACACTTATATAGTTGGACTAATATATAAAAATTTCAGGGTTAATATGGGTTGCTATGTACAGTCAAGTGAGGTATCCAAAGGCTCTGTTCATAACGAGAACTGTTTCAGCTACTTTTACATTCACTTAGCACTAATGTTCTCTTATCTTCAAAGCCCTACTTTCATTTCTATGCACAGATGGAATCCACCAATAAATGCATTCTGATGATGCAGCCTCACAGAGCACACAAGGATAACACTCTCATTCTGTATTAAAACTCTAACATCATAATTCAAGATAAATCTACTTAGTTAAGGGAATTTAGGTGAAGTTTTCATGCAGTCTATTGATTCATTGATGTCTTTAACCCAAAAATTTCTTGAGGTTCACAGCGTCTCCATTGTTCAACTATTACTGTAAAATATATCATACTCCACCATTCTTGTTCTGCTCTTTGGAGGCTAAACAATTACCGAAAAACAATAACATTTATATTCACTTGCTAAGAGAGCAGCACAACTAAAGTGGTATTTTACCATGATTATAATGAAAACAGTAGCTAAAGAATTACACTCTAACAACAGATCTTCAAAAGCAGGGTTCAAATGTTATCCTTAAACATGTGAAGCGTCTGGGGTAAACCATGGAAAGTGTGTGGGGCCTGGATGTGAAAAGGGAGCTGTGGTTTTGGTGCATTATTACATGACAGCTAGAGACTGAGTGTGAACAAATGGGGCCTTTGGTGTCTTTTCCTAGCGCTACCTCGCACACATGAGGGAGGAGGGGGTTGTTATTCCATGTGTGGCGGGGTGGCGATGGGAACAAATAGAGGCAGACAGTATGAATTATGTACATGTGTATATATGTATATGTCCATGTGTGTATATATATGTGTACATTGAGATGTATAGGTATGTATATTTGCGTGTGTGGACGTGTATGTATATACATGTGTATGTGGGCGGGTTGGGCCATTCTTTCGTCTGTTTCCTTGCACTACCTCGCTAACGCAGGAGACAGCGAAAAAAGCAAAATAAATAAAAATAAATATTAATGATGTAAACAAATTCAGAGGTAAGCCCTCTCTTCCAGCAACTCCCACTGGATATTACCAAGTCACAGATCAGATGAGAACTTTCATTCCATTATTCCTACTAAACAGTCAAATTTTCAAGTAAAACTTAAGATTCATCTTTTGGCACATCTGAACATATATGTGTGAGAAATCTGATTTAACAAAACCTAGAAAACAATGGGATGGCAATCTTTAGGTGATCCAAATCTTGATAACTAAGTACAACTTAGCTTCTAAACAAAGAAAAATCAGTAAATGTAGTAATTTCAGTGGCACAAGAAAATATAACTAACAAATTCTCTTTGAATGCACACTCATTTACTTTGCTGACCACAAGAAAGCACTAATTAAGGCACATAGCCCAAGAAAATGTTAAGTGAGATTTTAAATTCTACTCACTTCATTTCTCTTTGTTCTATATAAGTTAACTCTACATTTTACCTAATCTCATGGTCAATTCTGGAGGTATCATAGTTCTTAAATCATAACTCGGCTACAGTTTGTAACTTTTTGATATTCATAAATTCATGACATCACATGTACTCAGTAAAACTAACACTGTCATAAAAGTACAACAATAGGTAAAGTTCCAGTCTGTGAGCAACAAATACTGAATCTTAAGCAACTGGATAAAAAGCATATCAGCAGACACCTTATTCTAGTAAAATGCCTGTTTAGGCATGCACCAAAACTAAGTCTGGGAAATGACTACTTATGTTTTTGATTCACAGTACAGTGCATTATGATTAAAGATACCTGCAGACGACCATTCTATCATATATTTCAGTTTTATCAAACACAGATGAAGGTTATGAAGGAGATAGAAACTGTGGGGTAAAATAAATAAAAAGTATTTGCTGCTTAAAACTCTACTGTATATAGACTTCAGATTATGTTTCAAGTATGATTATGTCAGTGAGCGATAGCAAACATACAGTTCCATACTGCTGAACAAAACACACATTCATTCCTGTGTTTGGGTTCTCTGCTGTTCACCTCCACAATGTATACATGTTGAAAAAATATATCTTATTCATGTTCCATTAACTAATTGTTATATGTTTAAGTATTTTACAAAGATTCAATATTTGAATCAAATCATAGTCTACAATCCAATTTTTTTTCATAATTTTGCATTTCTAATACTTTCGTTAATTTTGTATCCCCTCCTTGTATTTCAACTTTCTACAAGGGGAAACAGAAGTTGGACTCGTGCGGGGAGTGCTCATCCTCCTCGAAGGCTCAGATTGGGGTGTCTGAATGTGTCTGGATGTAACCAAAATGAGAAAAAGGAGAGATAGGTAGTATTTTTGAGGTAAGGAACCTGGATGTTTTGGCTCTGAGTGAAACGAAGCTCAACGGTAAAGGGGAAGAGTGGTTTGGGAATGTCTTGGGAGTAAAGTCAGGGGTTGGTGAGAGGACAATAGCAGAGGAAGGAGTAGCACTACTCCTGAAGCAGGAGTTGTGGGAGTATGTGATAGAGTAAGTAAACTCTAGATTGATATGGGTAAAACTGGGTGGATGGAGAGAGATGGGTGATTACTGGTGCCTATGCACCTGGTCATAAGAAAGATCATAAGAGACAAGTGTTATGGGAGCAGGTGAGTGAGTGTGTTAGCAGCTTTGATGCATGAGACCAAGTAACAGTGATGGGTGATTTGAATGCAGTTGAAGGTATAATTGGTGTACATGGGGTGTTCAGTGTTGTAAATGGAAATGGTGAAGAGCTTGTAGATTTGTGTGCTGAAAAACAAATGGTGATTGGGAATACCTGGTTGAAAAAAAGATATATACATAAGTATATATGTATGTAAGTAGGAGAGATGGCCAGACAGCATTATTGGATTACGTGTTAATTGACAGGCGTTTGAAAGAGAGACTTTTGGATGTTAATGTGCTGAGAGGGGCAACTGGAGGGATGTCTGACCACTACCTTGTGGAGGCAAAGGTGAAGATTTGTAGAGGTTTTCAGAAAAGAAAGGAGAAAGTTGGTTTAAAGAGAGTGGTGAGAGTAAGTGAGCTTGGAAAGGAGACTTGTGTGAGGAAGTACCAAAAGAGATTAAGTACAGAATGGAAAAAGTAGAGAGCAAATGATGTAAGGGGAGTAGGGGAGGAATGGGGTGTATTTAGGGAAGCAGTGATGGCTTGCACAAAAGATGCCTGTGGCATGAGAAAGGTGGGAGGTGGGCAGATTAGAAAGGGTAGTGAGTGGAGGGATGAAGAAGTAAGATTGTTAGTGAAAGAGAAGAGAGACATTTGGACACTTTTTGCAGGGAAATAGTGCAAATGACTGGGAGATGTATAAAAGAAAGAGGCAAGAGGTCAAGAAAAAGGTGCAAGAAGTGAAAAACAGGGCAAATGAGAGTTGGGGCGAGAGAGTATTGTTAAACTTTAGGGAGGATAAAAAGATATTTTGGAAGGAGGTAAATAAAGTGCTTAAGACATGAGAACAAAGGGTATATCGGTGAAGGGGGATAATGGAGAGGCACTAACAAGAAGTGGTGAAGTGAGGAGATGGAGTGAGTATTTGAAGGTTTGTTGAATGTGTTTGATAATAGAGTGGCAGATAAAGGGTGTTTTGGTCGAGGTGGTGTGTAAAGTGAGAGGGTATTATAGAATGGTTTGGTAAACAGAGAAGAGGTAGTGAAAGCTTTGAGAAAGACGAAAGCTGGCAGGTTTGGACAGTATTGCAGTGGAATTTATTGAAAAAGGGGGTGACTGTGATGTTGACTGGTTGGTGAGAATACTCAATGTATGTGTGGTTCATGGTGAAGTGCCTGAGGATTAGCAAAATACATGCAAAGTGCCACTGTATAAAGGCGAACGGGATAAAGGTGAGTGTTCATATTACAGAGGTATAAGTTGGTAAAAGTTTGTTGAGTATTCCTGGGAAATTATATGGGAGGGTATTGATTCAGAGGGTGAAGGCATGTACAGAGCAAAAGATTTGGGAAGAGCAGTGTGGTTTCAGAAGTGGTAAAGGATATGTGGATCAGGTGTTTGCTTTCAAGAATGTATGTGAGAAATACTTAGAAAAAAGATGGATTTGTATGTAGCATTTATGGATCTGGGGAAGGCATATGGTAAAGTGGATAGAGATGCTCTGTGGAAGGTATTAAGAGTATATGGTGTGGAAGGCAAGTTGCTAGAAGAAGTGAAAAGCTTTTATTGAGGATGTTAGGCATGTGTATGAGTAAGAAGAGAGAAAAGTGATCAGTTCCCGGTGAATGTTGGTTTGCGGAAGGGGTGCGTGATGTCTCCATGGTTGTTTAACTTGTTTATGGATGGGGTTGTTAAGGAAATGAATGCAACAGTTTTGGAAAGAGGGGCAAGTATGCAGTCTGCTTTGGATGAGAGGGCTTGGGAAGTAAGTCAGTTGTTGTTCGCTGATGATACAGCGCTGGTGGCTGATTCGGGTGAAAAACTGCAGAAGCTGGTGACTAAGTTTGGTAAAGTGTGTGACAGAAGAAAGCTGAGGGTAAATGTCAATATAAGCAAGGTTATTAGATTCAGTAGGGCTCAAGGACAAGAAAATTGTGAGTTAAGTTTGAATGGAGAAAAACTAGAGGAAGTGAAGTTTTTTAGATATCTGGGAATGGGTTTAGCAGCGGATGGAACCATGGAAACGGAAGCAAGGCACAAAGTGGGGGAGGGGGCGAAGGCTCTGGGAGCATTGAAGAACGTGGGGAAGGTGAGAACGTTATCTCTAACAGCAAAAATGGGTATGCTTAAAGGAATAGTGGTTCCAACAATGTTATATGGTTATGAGACATGGGCTGCAGATAGGGTTGTTTGGAGGAGGGCAGATGTGTTGCATATGAGATGTTTGAGGACAATATATGGTGTGAGGTGGTTTGATCGATTAAGTAACTAAGGGGTAAGAGAGATGTGTGGTAATAAAATGGGTGTGGTTGAGAGAGCACAAGAGGGTGTATTGAAATGCTTTGTTCACATGGAGAGAATAAGTGAGGAAAGATTGACAAAGAGGATATATATGTCAGAGGTGGAGGGAACAAGAAGTGGGAGACCAAATTGGAGGTGGAAGGATGGAGTGAAAAAGATTTTGAGGAATCTGGGCCTGAACATGCACGAGGGTGAAAGGCGCGTAAGGAATAGAGTGAACTGGAACGAAGTGGTATACTGGGGTTAACATTCAGTTAGTAGATTGAACCAGGGCATGTGAAGCATAATAAGTATGTATTCATTTATATTCAATTACTATACTTTGTCGCTGTCTCCCACGTTAGAGAGGTAGCTCAAAGAAACAGACAAAAGAATGGCCTAACCCACCCACATACACATGTATATACATACACGTTCACACACACACATATGCATACCTACACATTTCAACGTATACATATACATACATATATACACATGTAAATAATTCATAATCGCTGCCTTTATTCATTCAAGTCGCTATCCTGCCACACATGAAATGACAACCCCCTTCCCCCTCATGTGAACGAGGTAGCGCTAGGAAAAGACAACACATGCCACATTCGTTCACAATCAGTCTCTAGCTCTCATGTATAATGCACTGAAACCACAGCTCCCTTTCCACATCCTGGCCCCACAAAACTTTCAATGGTTTACCTCAGACACTTCACATGCCCTGGTTCAATCCACTGACAGTACATCAACCCCGGTATACCACATCATTACAATTCACTCTATTCTCTGCATGCCTTTCACCCTCCTGGAAGTTCAGACTCCAATCACTCAACATCTTTTTCACTCCATCTTTCCACCTCAAATTTGGTCTCCCACTTCACCTCGTTCCCTCCAACACATATATCCTATCTCAATTTTTCATCATTCAATCTCTCCATGTGACTAAACCATTTCAATACACCGTCTTCTGTTCTCTCAACCACACTCTTTTCATTACCACACATCTCTCTTACCCTTTCATTACTTACTCAATCAAACCACCTCACACCACATATTGTCCTTAAACATCTCATTTCCAACAAATCCCCTCTCTTCTGCACAACCCTATCTATAGCCCATGCCTCACAACCATACAACATTGTTGGAACCACTATTCCTTCAAACATACCCATTTTTCCTCTCAGAGATAACGTTCTTGCCTTCCACACATTCTTCAACGCCCCCAGAACCTTTGCCTCTTCCCCCCCACCCTGTGACTCACTTCCGCTTCCATGTTTCAATCCACTGCCAAATCCACTCCCAGATATCTAAAACACTTCACTTCCTACAGTTTTTCTCCATTCAAACTTACCTCCCAATTTACTTGTCCCTCAGCCCCATTGAACCTAATAACCTTGCTCTTATTCACATTTACTCTCAGTTTTCTTCTTTCACACACTTTACCAAACTCAGTCACCAACTTCAGCAGCTTCTCACTTGCATCACCCACCAGCACCGTATCATCAGCAAACAACAATTGACTCACTTCCCAACCCCTCTCATCCACAACAGACTGTGTACTTGCCCTGTCTCCAAAACACCTCCCTATCAACCCCATCCATAAACAAATTAAACAACCATGGAGACATCACACACCACTGCTACAAACCGACATTCACTAGGAACCACTCACTTTCCTCTCTTCCTACTTGTACACAAGCCTTACATCCTTGATAAAAACTTTTCACTGATTCTAGCAACTTGTCTCTCACACTATATACTCTTAATACCATCCACAGAGCATCTCTATCAACTCTATCATATGCCTTCTCCAGATCCATAAATGCTACATACAAATCAATCTGCTTTTCTAAGTATTTCTCACATACATTCTTCACAGCAAACACCTGATCCACACATCCTATACTACTTCTGAAACCCTGCTGCTCCTCCTAATCTGTCGCTCTGCACATGCCTTGACCCTCTCGATCAATACCCTCCCATATAACTTCCTAGGAATACTCAACAAACTTATACCTCTGTAGTTTAAACACTCACCTTTATCCCCTTTGCCTTTGTACAATGGCACTATACATATATTCCCACAATCCTCAGGCACTTCACAATGAACCATACATACATTGAATATCCTCACCAACAAGCCAACAACACAGTCAACCTCTTTTTTAATAAATTCAACGGTAATACCATCCAAACCCGCAGCCTTGCCGGCTTTCATCTTCCGCAGTGCTTTCACCACCTATTCTCTGTTTACCAAATCATTCTCCCTGACCCCTCTCACTTCACACACCATCTCAAACCAAAAAACCCTATACTCTATCATCACACACATTCAAGAAATCTTCAAAATACTCACTCCATCTCTCTCTCACTTCACTACTACTAGTTATTACCTCCCATTGGCCCCCTTCACTGGTTTCCATTTATTCTCTTGTCTTACGCAAATTATTTACCTCCTTCCGAAACATCTTTTTATTCTCCCTAAAAGTTAATGTTCAGTGTTGCAAATGGAAATGGTGAAGAGCTCATAGATTTGTGCGCTGAAAAAGGGCTGGTGATTGGGAATACCTGGCTAAAAAAGAGAGTTATAAATAAGTATATGTATGTAAGTAGGACAGATGGCCAAAGAGCATTATTTGATTATGTGTTAATTGATAGGTGCGTGAAAGAGAAATTCTTGGATGTTAATGTGCTGAGAGGTGCAACTGGACAGATGTCTGATCATCATCTTGTGGAGGCGAAGGTGAAGATTTGAAGAGATTTTCAGAAATGAAGAGAGAATGGTGGGGTGAAGAGAGTGGTGAGAGGAAGGGAGCTTGGGAAGGAGACTTGTCTGAGGAAGTACCAGGAGAGACTGAGTACAGAATGGAAAAAGGTGAGAACAAAGGAGGTAAGGGGAGTGGGGGAGGAATGGAATGTATTTAGGGAAGCAGTGATGGCTTGCGCAAAAGATGCTTGTGGCATGAGAAATGTGGGAGGTGGGCAGATTAGAAAGGGTAGTGAGTGGTGGGATGAAGAAGTAAGATTATTAGTGAAAGAGAAGAGAGAGGCATTTGGACAATTTTTGCAGGGATAGAATGCAAATGACTGGGAGATGTATCAAAGAAAGAGGCAGGAGGTCAAGACAAAGGTGCAAGAGGCAAAAAAGAGGGCAAATGAGAGTTGGGGTGAGAGAGTATCATTAAACTTTGAGGAAATAAAAAGATGTTTTGGAAGGAGGTAAATAAAGTGCGTAAGACATGGGAACAAATGGGAAGATCAGTGAAGGGAGGTAATGGGGAGGTGATAACAAGTAGTGGTGATGTGAGAAGGAGATGGAGTGAATATTTTGAAGGTTTGTTGAATGTGTTTGATGATAGAGTGGCAGATATAGAGTGTTTTGGTCGAGGTGGTGTGCAATGTGAGAGGGTTAGGGATAATGATCTGGTGAACAGAGAAGAGGTAGTAAAAGCTTTGCAGAAGATGAAAGCCAGTGAGGCAGCAGATTTGAATGGTATTGCTGTGAAATTTATTAAAAAATGGGGTGACTGTGTTGTTGACTGGTTGGTAAGGTTATTTAATGTACGTATGACTCATGGTAAGGTGCCTGAGGATTGGCGGAATGCTTGCATAGTGCCATTGTACAAAAGCAAAGGGGATAAAGGTGAGTGCTCAAATTACAGAGGTATAAGTTTGTTGAGTATTCCTGGGAAATTACATGGGAGGGTATTGATTGAGAGGGTGAAGGCATGTACAGAGCATCAGATTGAGGAAGAGCAGTGTGTTTCAGAAGTGGTAGAGGATGTGTGGATCAGGTGTTTGCTTTGAAGAATGTATGTGAGAAAAGCAAATGGATTTGTATGTAGCATTTATGGATCTGGTGAAGGCATATGATAGAGTTGATAGATGGTATTAAGAATATATGGTGTGGAAGGCAAGTTGTTTGAAGCAGTGAAAAGTTTTTATCAAGGACGTAAGGCATGTGTATGGGTAGAAAGAGAGGAAAGTGACTGGTTCTCAGTGAATGTCGGTTTGCAGCAGAGGTGCGTAAAAGCAAGAGTCTTGGAGAGAGGGGCAAGTATGCAATCTGTTGTGGATGAGAGAGCCTGGGAAGTGAGTCAGTTGTTGTTCGCTGATGATACAGCGCTGGTGGCTGATTCGGGTGAGAAACTGCAGAAACTGGTGACTGAGTTTGGTAAAGTGTGTGAAAGAAGAAAACTGAGAGTAAATGTGAATAAGAGGAAGGTTATTAGGTACAGTAGGGTTGAGGAACAAGTCAACTGAGAGGTACGTTTGAATGGAGAAAAACTGGAGGAAGTGAAGTGTTTTAGATATCTAGGACTGGATTTGGCAGCGGATGGAACCATGGAAGAAGAAGTGAGTCATTGGGTGGGGGAGGGGGTGAAAGTTCTGGGAGCATTGAAAAATGTGTGGAAGGCGAGAAAGTTATCTCAGAAAGCAAAAATGGGCATGTTTGAGGGAATAGTGGTTCCGACTATGTTATATGGTTGCGAGGTGTGGGCTATAGATAGAGTTGTGCGGAGGAGGGTGGATGTGCTGGAAATGAGATATATGAGGACAATATATGGTGAGGGTGGTTTGAGCAAGTGAGTAATGAAAGGGTAAGAAAGATGCGTGGTAATAGAATGAGTGTGGTCGAGAGAGCAGAAGAGGGTGTTTTGAAATGGTTTGGTCACAAGGAGATAATGAGTGAGGAAAGATTGACGAAGAGGAATATGTGTCAGAGGTGGAGGGAATGAGGAGAAATGGGAGACCAAATTTGAGGTGGAAAGATGGAGTGAAAAAGATTTTGAGTGATCGGGGCCTGAACATGCAGGAGGGTGAAAGCCGTGAAATGAATGGAGTGAATTGGAATGATGTGGTATACCGGGGTTGACGTGCTGTTGATGAGATGTTTGAGGACAATATGTGGTGTGAGGTGGTTTGATCGAGTAAGTAATGTAAGAGTAAGAGAGATGTGTGGAAATAAAAAGAGCGTGGTTGAGAGAGCAGAAGAGGGTGTTTTGAAATGGTTTGGGCACAGGAGAGAATGAGTGAGGAAAGATTGACCAAGAGAATATATGTGTCGGAGGTGGAGGGAACGAGGAGAAGAGGGAGACCAAATTGGAGGTGGAAAGATGGAGTGAAAAAGATTTTGTGTGGTCGGGGCCTGAACATGCAGGAGGGTGAAAGGAGGGCAAGGAATAGAGTGAATTGGAGCGATGTGGTATACCGGGGTTGACGTGCTGTCAGTGGATTGAATCAGGGCATGTGAAGTGTCTGGTGAAACCACGGAAAATTTTGTGGGCCTTCATTTGGAAAGGGAGCTGTGGTTTTGGTGCATTATGACAGCTAGAGACTGAGTGTGAACGAATGTGGCCTTAGTTGTCTTTTTCAGCGCTACCTCGCATGCGTGCGGGGGCCAATGGTGTCATTTGATGTGTAACAGGGTCGGTGACGGGAATGAATAAAGGCAAGAAGTATGAATTATGTACACACAACAAAAAATCTATCGCGCAGAGGGGGTTTGAAGACGTCTATAATGATCACTAACCTACCTGTTGTACCATGCCGGTAGGGTTGGTATACGTGCCTGGAAGCCACAGGTTTCCAGAGTCCTATGCTAGACCCATGTAAGTTACGTGCCACAAGAGCGGCATTATATCATTAACAATAAAATTACATCATACAAGGCAGTACGAACCCCAACTTTTGAATTGGTGTGTGTAATATAGCTGTGAGACACACACAGCTATATGCGGCAACCCCCGCATGTGGTAGCTGCAGCATACCTCAATGTGATGCCAGGTAAACACAATAGCTTCATATTGTATAGGTGTAATTTGGGAAGAATATGTTTTACTATTGATATTGTATTATTCTATAGCACATCTGGGTTCGTGGAAGTCCATAAAGGTTATCTTACACCGCCATTTCGTGTCCATGCAGGAAATGTAATGAGACATGCGATATATTTTTGAAACAATGAAACAGCGCGGGTATAGTTCACTGCGAGCCAATGTCGAAAGGTTGTTTTTGTGGTATATCTAATTTTACCATGGAGACCTCACAAGCGACACGTGAAGCTATTCTACAGCTTCATAATGAGGGCTACAGCGACTCTGAAATGGGGAGACGTCTTGGTATTCACCGGTCAACCGTAGCACGATGGATTCGCCGACAGGCAGAGTTGGGCAACACAGACAACAGGCAACGGCGTGGGCGCCCACGTTGCACAACCCCGGAAGATGATCAGGTAATGATGTTGCATATATAGGTATACTGAACCACTTGATGTTAGGTAAACAACCACATCACATGTTATATTTGCACTATGTCATCCTTTCCCTAGGCCATAGCTGCTGTCATTGCTGCTGCCCCCTTCACGCCCGCTAGCAACATTCGGGATACTCTTAGTCTGCAGTGCACCCCTCAAACTGTCCGAAACAGACATCACTCTTAGGGGCTACGTGGTCGCATACCAGCAACAAAACCTGTGTTAAGTGAGCCAAACTTGGAGGGCAGGGTGGAGTATGCGTTGGAGTATGCGGACAAGCCACATCAGTTTTGGGAGAACGTCATCTTTTGTGATGAAAAAACATTCTGCAGCGATGGTCCCCCTGCAAACAAACATGTTTGGCGGCATCCTAACACCAGTTAGCTCTTTCTCTGTCTGTCTCTCTCTCTCTCTCTCTCTCTCTCTCTCTCTCTCTCTCTCTCTCTCTCTCTCTCTCTCTCTCTCTCACACACACACACACACACAAACACAGAGGTTATGCTATATAACGTATTTTCCATTTTATAATGACAATTTATAGTGAGGCCAACATGAACAAACGTTCCGGAAGTGCTTTGAAACCAGGGTGCCACGGCCACCACAGTCGTTTGCTGCTTGAAACGTCCTGTTGTGCTGCAGTATTACATTTTAGTTATGCACAGTCATTATTTTTTAAGTGAATAACAGTGATCATGATCACTTTATACGGCATATGTAAATACTGTAGCAATAATCTCCATTTACGATGTGATATCATAATAAATAATTATTATATATTTAGTTAATATTTTTTAATTTACTTAGTTATCATCTTAATCTATATTGCAGCAACAGTTGCACTAATATGATTAAGACACACTGTTTTATGTAATTTTATACATTTTATATAACCAGATACGAGACACATGTGGTGGGTAGCAGGAGGAGTGGGCGCGTCAGTGCAGGACTATTTGGTTGGATCCATCCATGGTGCTGGTGTCGGTGAGTTGGTGGATGTCGGGCCTTGCCAGTTGACCGGACCTAGATACGTTGAGTTACTGGAGGAGGTCCTGCTACCTTCAGTGGGGGCTATCCTGTTTCCAGAGCCGGAGCCATTTTACCTCGTCCAAGATAACAGCCCACTTCACACATCCAGGGTTGTAAAGGCGTGGTATGCTCGCCATCCACGTATAACAGTGTTGTCATATCCTGCAAAATCGCTTGATCTCAACCCGATAGAGCACGTATGGGCGGCCATGCAGAAAGGTATGCCTGACCGACAACATCGATGTCGTGCTACAGTTGTAAATGATGCTTTACAAGCATGGGAACATCTACAAAGCCCTTCTGGTAGGAACTTAACGCAGACGTTAGTGGCATCCATGCCTCGAAGGCTCAATGAAGCGTTGGCAACGGGAGGAGGTTATACCAAGTATTGAAATAATAAAATTTACAGTCAAAGATTACTTTCTTAACCTCCAACAACATGTCTATGGTCATGTTATATAGAAATCTGATTTTCACTGTTAAAGGGAAGTTAACTAATGCAGATCCATGAAAAGAGTGATTACTTTTCATGTTGGTTTACTAAATACTATGATGTGGTGCCAGGTTTGTGACATACTGTTATCAGTCACACAGGTGATACTACATATTACATGAGGTTGCTGATTAATCTAAACCAGCAGACAGATAAATCACCGCCGGTATGAAGCAGGGTGTCGTAGTTACCATGTAGTATATTATTTTACACCACGAATTTGACACTTTGCAAGAGATAATGATTACTGCAATATGCCTTACTGTGCAGAATATTACATTTACATGCTCAATTTACGTATCCCATCTACTGCACTACATACGGAAGGATATATCGTTGCCATTAGATAGGTGAGGACACCCACAGGCAGGGACATCAGGGCTACCACCATCTCACAGGAAAATGTTGACTGTTCCATTATTCCACGTCTGGTGCGTCATTTTGTTTCGTACAAAAAACGCGCGAAAGTTTTTTTGCTGTGTGTACATGTGTATATATGTATATGCCTGTGTATGTATACATATGTATACATTGTAATGTATAGGTATGTATTTGTGGGTTTGTGGACGTGTATGTAGATACATGTGTATGTGCATGGGTTGGGCCATTCTTTCGTCTGTTTCCATGCGCTATCTCACTAACGCGCGAGGCAGTGATGACAAAGTGTAAAAAATGAAAATATTTTTTTTTTTCACACTATTCGCCACCTCCCGCACCAGCGAGGTAGCGCTGAGAACAGAGGACTGGGCCTTTGAGGGAATATCCTTACCTGGCCCCCTTCTCTGTTCCCTCTTTTGGAAAATTAAAAAAAAAAGCGAGAGGGGAGGATTTCCAGCCACCCGCTCCCTCCCCTTTTAGTCGCCTTCTACGACATGCAGGGAATACGTGGGAAGTATTCTTTCTCCCCTATCCCCAGGGATAAAAAATAAATATATAAATATATATATATATATATATATATATATATATATATATATATATATATATATATATATATATATGTCCCTGGGAATAGGGGAAAAAGAATACTTTCCATGCAGGCCCTGTGTGTCGTAGAAAGGAACTAAACGAGAAAGGAGGCTAAAAACCCTCCCCTTCTTGTATTTTAACTCTCTAAAAGGGGAAACAGAAGGAGTCATGCGGAGAGTTCTTATCCCCCTCGAAGGCTCAGATTGGGGTGTCTAAATGTGTGTATATGCAACCAAGATGAGAAAAAAGGAGAGCTAGGTAGTATGTTTGATGAAAGGAACCTTCATGTTTTGGCTCTGAGTGAAATGACGATCAAGGATAAAGGGGAAGATTGGTCCGGGAATGTTTTAGGAGTAAAGTGAGAGGTTAGTGAGAGGACAAAAGCAAAGGAATTAGTAGCACTACTCCTGATACAGGAGTTGTGGGAGTATGTGATAGAGTGTAAGAAAGTAAACTCTAGATTGATATGGGTAAAACTGAGAGTGGATGGAGAGAGATGGGTGATTATTGGTGCCTATGCACCTTGTCATAAGAAGAAAGATCATGAGAGTCAAGTGTTTTGGGAGCAGCTGAGTGAGTGTGTTAGCAGCTTTCATGCACAAGACCGGGTTATAGTGATGGGTGATTTAAATGCAACGGTGAGTAATAATGCAGTTGAGGATATACTTGGTGTACATGGGGTGTTCAGTGTTGTAAATGGAAATGGTGAAGAGGTTGTAGATTTGTGTGCTGAAAAAGGAGTGATGATTGGGAATACCTGGTTTACAAAGAGAGATATACATAAGTATACGTATGTGAGTAGGAGAGATGGCCAGAGAGCATTATTGGATTACATGTTAATTGATAGGTGCACGAAAGAGAGACTTTTGGATGTTAATGTGCTGAGAAGGGCAACTGGGGGGATGTCTAACCAATGTCTTCTGGAGGCAAAGGTGAAGATTTGTAGTTTTCAGAAAAGAAGAGAGAACGTTGGGGTGAAGATGGTGGTGAGAGTTAGTGAGTTTGGATAGGAGACTTCTGTGAGGAAGTACCAGGAGAGATTGATTGCAGAACGGAATAAGGTGAGAGCGAACGATGTATGGGGAATGGGGGAGTAATGGGATGCATTTACGGAAGCAGTGATGGCTTGTGCAAAAGATGCCTGTGGCATGAGAAAGGTAGAAGTTGGGCAGATTAGAAAGGGTAGTGAGTGGTGGGATGAAGAAGTAAGATTATTAGTGAAAGAGAAAAGAGAGGCATTTGGACGATTTTTGCAGGGAAATAATGCAAATGACTGGAAGATGTGTAAAAGAAAGAGGCAGGAGGTCAAGAGAAAGGTGCAAGAGGTGAAAAAGAGAACAAATGAGAGTTGGGGTGAGTTTTTTTTTTATACTCTGTCACTGTCTCCCGCGTTAGCGAGGTAGCGCAAGGAAACAGACGAAAGAATGGCCCAACCTCCCACATAAACATGTATATACATACACGTCAACACACGCACATATACATACCTATACATCTCAACGTATACATATATATACAGACAGATATATATACACATGTACATAATTCATACTGTCTGCCCTTATTCTTTCCCATCGCCACCCCGCCACACATGAAATGACAACTCCCTCCCCCCACATGTGTGCGAGGTAGCACTAAGAAAAGACAATACAGGCCACATTCGTTCACACTCAGTCTCTAGCTGTCATGTATAATGCACCGAAACCACAGCTCCCTTTCCATATCCAGGCCCCACAGAACTTTCCATGGTTTAGCCCACACGCTTCACGCGCCCTGGTTCAATCCATTGACAATACATCGACCCTGGTATACCACATCGTTCCAATTCACTCTACTGAACCTAATAACCTTGCTCTTATTCACATTCACTCTCAGCTTTCTTCTTTTACACACTTTACCAAACTCAGTCACCAGCTTATACAGTTTCTCACCCCAATCAGCCACCAGCGCTTTATCATCAGCGAACAACAAGAGACTCACTTCAAAAGCCCTCTCAACCACAACAGACTGCATACTTGCCCCTCTATCCCCAACCTGTGACACTTCCGCTTCCATCCACTGCCAAATCCACTCCCATATATCTAAAACACGTCACTTTCTCCAGTTTTTATCCATTGAAACTTACCTCCCAACTGACTTATCCCTCAACCCTACTGTACCTAATAACCTTGCTCGAAAGATCATGAGAGGCAAGTGTTTTGGGAGCAGCAGAGTGAGTGTGTTAGCAGTTTTGATGCACGAGACCGTGTTATCGTGATGGGTGATTTGAATGCAAAGGTGAGGAATGTGGTACTTGAAGGAATAATTGGTGTACGTGGGGTGTTCAGTGCTGTAAATGGAAATGGTGAAGAGCTTGTAGATTTGTGTACTGAAAGAGGATTGTTGATTGGGAATACCCGGTTAAAAAAGAGGGATATCCATAAGTATACGTATGTAAGTATACTTAGGGGAGAGGGGAGAAAGAATACTTCCCACGAATTCCTCACGTGTCGTAAAAGGCGACTAAAGACAATAGGAGCTAGAAACCCTCCCCTCCATTCTAAACGGGGAAACAGAAGAAGGAGTCACGCGGGGAGTGCTCATCCTCCTCAAAGACTCAGACTGGGGTGTCTAAATGCGTATGGATGTAACCAAGATGAAAGAAAAAGAGAGATAGGTAGTATATCTTAGGAGAGGAACCTAGATGTTTTAGCTCTGACTGAAAAGAAGCTCAAGGGTAAAGGGGAAGAGTGGTTTGGGAATGTCTTGAGAGTAAAGTCAGGGGTTAGTGAGAGGACAAGAACAATGGAAGGAGTAGCACTACTCCTGAAACAGGAGTGGTGAGAGTATGTGATAGAGTGTAAGAAAGTAAGCTCCAGATTGATATGGGAAAAACTGAAAGTGGATGGAGAGAGATGGGTGATTATTGGTGCATATGCACCGGGGCATAAGAAGAGATCATGAGAAGCAAGTGTTTTGGGAGCAGCTGGGTGTGTTAGTAGTTTTGGTGCATGAGACCGGATTATAGTGATGGATGATTTGAATGCAAAGGTGAGTAATGTGGCAGTTGAGGAAATAATTGGTGTACATGGGGTGTTCAATGTTGTAAATGGAAATGGTGAAGAGCTTGTAGATTTATGTGCTGAAAAAGAACTGGTGATTGGGAATACCTGGTTTAAAAAGAGAGATATACATAAGTATACATATGTAAGTAGGAAAGGTGGCCAGACAGCATTATTGGATTACGTGTTAATTGATAGGCGCATGAAAGAGAGACTTTTGGATGTTAATATGCTAAGAGATGCAACTGGACGGATGTCTCATCATTATCTCGTGGAGGCGAAGGGGAAGATTTGTAGAGGTTTTCAGAAAAGAAGAGAGAATGTTGGGGTCAAGAGAGTGGTGAGAGTAAGTGAGCTTGGGAAGAAAACTTGTGTAAAGAAGTACCAGGAGAGACTGCATACAGAATGGAAAAAGATGAGAACAATGGATGTAAGGGGAGTGGGGGAGGAATGGGATGTATTTACGGAAGCAGTGATGGCTTGCGCAAAAGATGATTGTGGCATGAGAAATGTGGGAGGTGGTCAGATTAGAAACGGTAGTGAGTGGTGGGATGAAGAAGTAAGATTATTAGTGAAAGAGAAGAGAGAGGCATTTGGATGATTTTTGCAAAGGAAATAATGCAAATAGCTGGGAGATGTATAAAAAAAAAAAAAAAAAAGAGGCAGGAGGTCAAGAGAAAGGTGTAAGAGGCAAAAAAGAGGGCAAATGAGAGTTGGGGTGAGTGACTATCATTAGATTTAAGGGAGAATAAAAAGATGTTTTGGAAGGAGGTAAATAAAGTGTGTAAAACAGGAGAAAAAATGGGAACACCAGTGAAGGGGGCTAATGGAGAGGTGATAACATGCACTGGTGACGTGAGAAGGAGATGGAGTAAATATTTTGGAGGTTTGTTGAATATGTTTGATAACAGAGTAGCAGGTATAGGGTGTTTTGGTCGAGGTGGTGTGCAAAGTGAGAGGGTTGGGGAGACTGATTTGGTAAACAAAGAGGTAGTAAAAGCTTTACGGAAGATGAAAGCCGGCAAGGCAGCGGGTTTGGATAGTACTGCAGGGGAATTTATTAAAAAAGGGGGTGACTGTATTGTTGACTGCTTGGTAAGGTTATTTAATGTACGTATGGCTCATCGTAAGGTGCCTGAGGACTGGCAAAATGCTTGCATAGTGCCACTGTACAAAGGCAAAGGGGATACGAGTGAGTGATCAAATTACAGACGTATAAGTGTGTTAAGTATTCCTGGGAAATTATATGGGAGGGTATTGATTGACAGGGTGAAGACATGTACAGATCATCACACTGGGGAACAGCAGTGTGGTTTCAGAAGTGGAAGAGGATGTGTTGATCAGCTATTTGCTTTGAAAAATGTATGTGAGAAATACTTGAAAAGCAAATGGATCTGTATGTAGCATTTATGGATATGGAGAAGGCATATGATAGAGTTGACAGAGGATTTGGTTGTCTAAATGTGTGTGGATGTAACCAAGATGAGAAAAAAGGAGAGATAGGTAGTATGTTTGAGGAAAGAAACTTGGATGTTTTGGCTCTGAGTGAAACGAAGCTCAAGGGTAAAGGGCAAGAGTGGTTTGGGAATGTCTTGGGAGTAAAGTGAGGGGTTAGTGAGAGGACAAGAGCAAGGGAAGGAGTAGCACTACTCCTGAAACAGGAGTGGTGGGAGTATGCGATAGAGTGTAAGTAAACTCTAGATTGATATGGGTACAACTGAAAGTGGATGGAGATGAGATGGGTGATTATAGGTGCATATGCACCTGGGCATGAGAAGAAAGATCATGAGAGGCAAATGTTTTGGGAGCAGCTAAATGAGTGTGTTAGTGGTTTTGATGCACGAGACCAGGTTATACTGATGGGTGATTTGAATGCAAAGGTGAGTAATGTGGCACTTGGGGGAATAATTGGTATACATGGGGTGTTCAGTGTTGTAAATGGAAATGGTGAAGAGCTTGAGGATTTATGTGCTGAAAAAGGACTGGTGACTTGGAATACCTGGCTTAAACAGAGAGACATACATAAGTATACGTATGTAAGTAGGAGAGATGGCCAGAGAACATTATTGGATTACGTGTTAATTGATGGGCGCGCGAGAGGCTCTTTTGGATGTTAATGTGCTGAGAGGTGCAACTGGACGGATGTCTGATCATTATCTTGTGGAGGCGAAGGTGAAGATTTGTAGAGGTTTTCAGAAAAGAAGAGAGAATGTGGGGTGATGAGAGTGCTGAGAGTAAGTGACCTTGGGAAGGAGACTTGTGTGAGGAAATACCAGGAGAGACTGAGTAAAGAATGGAAAAAGGTGAGAACAAAGGAGGTAAGGGGAGTGGGGGAGGAATGGGATGTATCTAGGGAAACATTCATGGCTTGCACAAAAGATGTTTGTGGCATGAGTAGTGTGGGAGGTGGGCTGATTAGAAAGGGTAGTGAGTGGTGGGATGAAGAAGTAAGATTATTAGTGAAAGAGAAGAGAGAGGCATTTGGATGATTTTTGCAGCTAAATAATGCAAATGAGAGGGAGATGTATAAAAGAAAGAGACAGGACGTCAAGAGAAAGGTACAAGACGTGAAAAAGAGGGCAAATGAGAGATGAGGTGAGAGAGTATCATTAAATTTTAGGGAGAATAAAAAGATGTTGTGGAAGTAGGTAAATAAAGTGCGTTAGACAAGGGAACAAATGGGAGCTTCAGTGAAGGGGGCTAATGGGGAGGTGATAACAAGTAGTGGTGATGTGAGGAGATGGAGTGAGTACTTTGAAGGTTTGTTGAATGGGTTTGATGATAGAGTGGCAGATATAGGGTGTTTTGGTCGAGGTGGTGTGCAAAGTGAGAGCGTTAGGGAAAATGATTTGGTAAAGAGAGAAGAGGGAGCAAAAGCTTTGCGGATGATGAAAGCTAGCAAGGCAGCGGGTTTGGATGGTATTGCAATGGAATTTATTAAAAAAGGGGATGACTGTATTGTTGACTGGTTGGTAAGGTTATTTAATGTATGTATGATTCATGGTGAGGTGCCTCAGGATTGGCGGAATGCTTGCATAGTGCCATTGTAAAAAGGCAAAGGGGACAAAGGTGAGTGCTCAAATTACAGAGGTATAAATTTGTTGAGTATTCCTGGTAAATTATATGGGAGGGTATTGACTGAGAGGGTGAAGGCATGTACAGAGCATCAGATTAGGGAAGAGCAGTGTGGTTTCAGAAGAGGTAGAGGATGTGGGAATCAGGTGTTTGCTTTGAAGAATGTATGTGAGAAATACTTAGAAAAGCAAATGGATTTGTATGTAGCATTTATGGATCTGGAGAAGGCATATGATAGAGTTGATAGAGATGCTCTGTGAAAGGTATTAAGAATATATGGTGTGTGAGGCAAGTTGTTAGAAGCAGTGAAAAGTTTTTATCGAGGATGTAAGGCATGTGTACGTGTAGGAAGAGAGGAAAGTGATTGGTTCTCAGTAAATGTAGGTTTGTGGAAAGTGTGCGTGATGTCTCCATGGTTGTCTAATTTGTTTATGGATGGGGTTGTTAGGGAGGTGAATGCAAGAGTTTTGGAAAGAGGGGCAAGTATGCAGTCTGTTGGGGATGAAAGAGCTTGGGAAGTGCCAGTTGTTGTTCACTGATGATACAGCACTGGTGGCTGATTCATGTGAAAAACTGCATTAGTTGGTCACTGAGTTTGGTAAAGTGTGCGAAAGAAGAGAGTTGAGAGTAAATGTGAATAAGAGCAAGGTTATTAGGTACAGTAGGGTTGAGGGTAAAGTCAATTGGGAGGTAAGTTTGAATGGAGAAAAACTGGAGGAAGTGAAGTATCTTAGATATCTGGGAGTGGATTTGGCAGCGGATGGAACCAAGGAAGCGGAAGTGAATCATAGGGTGGGGGAGGGGGCGAAAATTCTGGGAGCCTTGAATAATGTATGGAAGTCGAGAACATTATCTCCGAAAGCAAGAATGGGTATGTTAGAAGGAATAATGGTTCCAACAATGTTGTATGGTTGCGAAGCGTGGGCTATGGATAGAGTAGTGCACAGGACAGTGGATGTACTGGAAATGAGATGTATGAGGACAATATGTGGTGTGAGGTGGTTTCATCAAGTAGGTAATAATAGGGTAAGAGAGATGTGTGGTAACAAAGAGAGTGTCATTGAGAGAGCAGAAGAGGGTGTTTTGAAATGGTTTGGGCACATGGAGAGAATGAGTGAGGAAAGATTGACAAAGAGGATATATGTGTCAGAGGTGGAGGGAACGAGGAGAAGTGCGAAACCAAATTGGAGGAGGAAAGATGTTCTGAAAAAGATTTTGAGTGATTGGGGCCTGGACATGCAGGAGGGTGAAAGGCATGCAAGGAATAGAGTGAATTCGAATGATATGGCATACCGGTATCAACGTGCTCTTAACGGATTGAACCAGGGCATCTGAAGCGTCTGGGGTAAACCATGGAAAGTCCTGTGGGGCCTGGATGTGGAAAGGGAGCTGTGGTTTCAGTGCATTATTACATGACAGCTAGAGACTGAGTGTGATCGAAGGGGGGCCTTTGTTGTCCTTTCCTAGCGCTACCTCGCACATATGAGGGGGGAGGGGGTTGTTATTCCATGCGTGGGGAGGTGGCGATGGGAATGAATAAGTAGGTATACGTTGAAATGTATAGGTATGTATATTTGCGTGTGTGGACGTGTATGTATATACATGTGTATGTGGGTGGGTTGGGACATTCTTTCGTCTGTTTCCTTGCGCTACCTCGCTAACACAGAAGACAGCGACAAAGCAAAATGAATGAATACAATGAAATATATATATTTCAGAAGAAGGAGTCACGCGGGGAGTGCTCATCCTCCTCGTAGGCTCAGATTGGGATGTCTAAATATGTGTGGATGTAACCAAGATGTGAAAAAGGAAGAGATAGGTAGTATTATTGAGGAAAAGAACCTGGATGCTTTGGCTGTGAGTGAAATGAAGCTTAAGGGTAAAGGGAAAGAGTGGTTTGGGAAAGTCATGGGAGTAAAGTCAGGGGTTAGTGAGAGGTCAAGAGCAAGGGAAGGAGTAGCACTACTCCTGAAACAGGACTTGTGGGAGTATGTGATAGAGTGTAAGAAAGTAAATTCTAGATTAATATGGGTAAAACTGAAAGTTGATGGAGAGAGATGGGTGATTATTGGTGCATATGCACCTGGGCATGAAAAGAAAGATCATGAGAGGCAAGTGTTTTGGGAGCAGCTGAATGAGTGTGTTAGTGGTTTTGATGCACGAGATTGGGTTATAGTCATGGGTGATTTGAATGCAAAGGTGAGTAATGTGGCAGTTGAGGGAATAATTGGTATACATGGGCTGTTCAGTGTTGTTAATGGAAATGGTGAAGAGCTTGTACATTGTGCTGAAAAAGGACCGGTAATTGGGAATACCTGGTCTAAAAAGTGAGATATACATAAGTATACGTAAGTAATTAGGAGAGATGGCCAAAGAGCATTATTGGATTACGTGTTAATTGACAGGCGTGCAAAAGAGAGACTTTTGGATGTTAACGTGCCGAGAGGTGCAACTGGACGGATCTCTGATCATTATCTTGTGGAGGCGAAGGTGAAGATTTGTATGGGTTTTCAGAAAAGAAGAGGGTGAAGAGGTTAGTGAGAGTATGAACACTTGGGAAGGAGACTTGTGTGAGGAAGTGCCAGGAGAGACTGAGTACAGAATGGAAAAAGGTGAGAACAAAGGAGGTAAGGGGAGTGGGGGAGGAATGGGATGTATTACGGAAGCAGTGATGGCTTGCGCAAAAGATGCTTGTGGCATGAGAAGCGTGGGAGGTGGGTTGATTAGAAAGGGTAGTGAGTGGTGGGATGAAGAAGTAAGATTATTAGTGAAAGAGAAGAGAGAGGCATTTGGATAATTTTTGCAGGGAAAAAATGCAAATGAGAGGGAGATGTATAAAAGAAAGAGACAGGAGGTCAAGAGAAAGGTGCAAGAGGTGAAAAAGAGGGCAAATGAGAGTTGGGGTGAGAGAGTATCATTAAATTTTAGGGAGAATAAAAAGATGTTCTGGAAGGAGGTAAATAAAGTGCGTAAGACAAGGGAGCAAATGGGAACTTCAGTGAAGGGGGCTAATGGGGAGGTGATAACAAGTAGTGGTGATGTGAGAATGAGATGGAGTGAGTATTTTGAAGTTTTGTTGAATGAGTTTGATGATAGAGTGGCAGATATAAGGTGCTTTGGTCGAGGTGGTGAGCAAAGGGAGAGGGTTAGGGAAAATGATTTGTTAAACAGAGAAGAGCTAGTAAAAGCTTTGCGGAAGATGAAAGCCGGCAAGGCAACAGGTTTGGATGGTATTGCAGTGGAATTTATTAAAAAAGGGGGTGATTGTACTGTTGACTGGTTGGTAAGGTTATCTAATGTATGTATGATTCATGGTGAGGTGCCTGAGGATTGGAGGAATGCATGCATAGTGTCAAAGTACAAAGGCAAAGGGGATAAAAGTGAGTGCTCAAATTACAGAGGTATAAGTTTGTTGAGTACTCCTTGTAAATTATATTTGATGGTATTGATTGAGAGGGTGAAGGCATGTACAGAGCATCAGATTGGGGAAGAGCAGTGTGGTTTCAGAAGTGGTAGAGAATGTGTGGATCAGGTGTTTGCTTTGAAAATTGCATGTGAGAAATACTTAGAAAAGCAAATGGATTTGTATGTAGCATTTATGGATCTGGAGAACGGATATGATAGAGTTGATAGAGATGCTCTGTGGAAGGTATTAAGAATATATGGTGTGGGAGGAAAGTTGTTAGAAGCAGTGAAAAGTTTTTATCGAGGATGTAAGGCATGTGTACGTGTAGGAAGAGAGGAAAGTGATTGGTTCTCAGTGAATGTAGGTTTGCGGCAGTGGTATATGACATCTCCATGGTTGTTTAATTTGTTTATGGATGGGGTGTTAGGGAGGTGAATGCAACTGTTTTGGAAAGAGGGGCAAATATGCAGTCTGTTGTGGATGAGAGAGCTTGGGAAGTGAGTCAGTTGTTGTTCGCTGATGATACAGCTCTGGTGGCTAATTCATGTGGGAAACTGCAGAAATTGGTGACTGAGTTTGGTAAAATGTGTGAAAGAAGAAAATTGAGAGTAAATGTGAATAAGAGCAAGGTTATTAGGTACAGTAGGGTTGAGGGTCAAGTCAATTGGGAGGTGAGTTTGAATGGAGAAAAACTGGAGGAAGTGAAGTGTTTGATATCTGGGAGTGGCTCTGGTAGCGAATGGAACCGTGGAAGCGGAAGTGAATCATATGGTGGGGGAAGGGGCGAAAATCCTGGGAGCCTTGAAGAATGTTTGGAACTCGAGAACATTATCTCGGAAAGCTAAAATGCGTATGTTTGAAGGAATAGTGCTTCCAACAATGTTGTATGGTTGCGAGGCGTGGGCTATGGATAGAGTTGTGTGCAGGCGGGTGGATGTGCTGGAAATGAGATGTCTGAGGACAATATGTGGTGTGAGGTGGTTTGATCAAGTAATTAATGTAAGGGTAAGAGAGATGTGTGGAAATAAAAAGAGCGTGGTTGAGAGAGCAGAAGAGGGTGTTTTGAAATGGTTTGGGCACATGGAGAGAATGAGTGAGGAAAGACTGACCAAGAGGATATATGTGTCGGAGGTGGAGGGAATGAGGAGAAGTGGGAGACCAAATTGCTGGTGGAAAGATGGAGTGAAAAAGATTTTGAGTGATCGTGGCCTTAACATGCAAGAGGGTGAAAGGCGGGCAAGGAATAGAGTGAATTGGATTGATGTGGTATACCGGGGTCGATGTGCTGTCAATGGATTGAACCAGGGCATGTGAAGCGTCTGGGGTAAACAATGGAAAGTTCTGTGGGGCCAGAATGTGGAAAGGGAGCTCTGGTTTCGGGCATTATTGCATGACAGCTGGAGACTGAGTGTGAGCAAATGGGGCATTTGTTGTCTTTTCCTGGCGCTTCTTCGCGCACATGAGGGGGGGAGGGGGATGTTATTCTGTGTGTGGCGGGGTGGCGATAGGGGTGAGTAGGGGCAGACAGTGTGAATTGTATGCATGTATGTATATGTGTGTGTCTGTGTGTGTATATATGTGCGTACGTTGGGATGTGTGGATGTGTATGTTTGCGTGTGTGGACGTGTGTGTGTGTGTGCATGTGTGTGGGGGTGGGTTGGGCCATTTCTTTTGTCTCTTTCCTTGCGCTACCTCGCAGGCGCGGGAGACAGCGACAAAGCAACATAAATATAAATAAAATATATATATACATTGATTTTATCATTTATTTTGCTTTGTCGCTGTCTCCCACATTAGCGAGGTAGCGCAAGGAAACAGACGAAAGAATGGCCCAACCCACCCACATACACATGTATATACATACACGTCCACACACGCAAATATACATACATATACCTCTCAATGTATACATATATATATACACACACAGACATATACATTATACACATGTACATAATTCATACTGTCTGCCTTTATTCATTCCCATCGCCACCTCGCCACACATGAAATAACAACCCTCTCCCCCCTCATGTGTGCGAGGTAGCGCTAGGAAAAGACAACAAAGGCCCCATTCATTCACACTCAGTCTCTAGCTGTCATGTAACAATGTACCGAAACCACAGCTCCCTTTCCACATCCAGGCCCCACAGAATTTTCCATAGTTTACCCCAGACGCTTCACATGCCCTGGTTCAATCCCTTGACAGCACGTCGACCCCAGTATACCGCATCGTTCCAATTCACTCTATTCCTTGCATGCCTTTCACCCTCCTGCATGTTCAGGCCCCGATCACTCAAAATCTTTTGCACTCCATCTTTCCACCTCCAATTTGGTCTCCCACTTCTCCTTGTTCCCTCCACCTCTGACACATATATGCTCTTGGTCAAACTTTCCTCACTCATTCTCTCCATGTGACCAAACCATTTCAAAACACCCTCTTCTGCTCTCTCAACCACACTCTTTTTATTACCACACATCTCTCTTACCCTATCATTACTTACTCGATCAAATCACCTCACACCACATATTGTCCTCAAACATCTCATTTCCAGCACATCCACCCTCCTGCGCACAACTCTATCCATAGCCCATGCCACGCAACCATACAACATTGTGTGAACCATTATTTCTTCAACCATACCAATTTTTGCTTTCCGAGATAATGTTCTTGACTTCCACACATTCTTCAATGCTCACAGAATTTTCGCCCCCTCCCCCACCCTATGACTCACTTCCGCTTCCATGGTTCCATCCGCTGCCAAATCCACCCCCAGATATCTAAAACACTTCACTACCTCCAGTTTTTCTCCATTCAAACTTACCTCCCAATTGACATGACCCTCAACACTAATAACCTTATTCTTATTCACATTTACTCTCAACTTTCTTCTTTCATACACTTTACCAACCTCAGTCACCAGCTTCTGCAGTTTCTCATATGAATCAACCACCAGCACTGTATCATCAGCGAACAACAACTGACTCACTTCCCAAGCTCTCTCATCCACAACAGACTTCATACTTGCCCCTCTTTCCAAAACTCTTACATTCACCTCCCTAACAACCCCATCCATAAAGAAATCAAACAACCATGGAGACATCACACACCCTGCCGCAAACCTACATTCACTGAGAACCAATCACTTTCCTCTCTTCCTACACATACACATGCCTTACTTCCTTGATAAAAACTTTTCACTGCTTCTAACAACTTGCCTCCCACACCATATATTCTTAATACCTTCCACAGAGCATCTCTATCAACTCTATCGTATGCCTTCTCCAGATACATAAATGCTACATACAAATCCATTTGCTTTTCTAAGTATTTCTCACATACATTCATCAAAGCAAACATCTGATCCACACATCCTCTACCACTTCTGAAACCACACTGCTCTTCCCCAATCTGATGTTCTGTACATGCCTTCACCCTCTCAATCAATACCCTCCAATATAATTTACCAGGAATACTCAACAAACTTATACCTCAGTAATTCAAGCACTCACCTTTGTCCCCTTTCCCTTTGTACAATGGCACTATGCCAATCCTCAGGCACCCCACCATGAATCATACATACATTAAATAACCTTACCAACCAGTCAACAACACAGTCACCCCCTTTTTTTATTAATTCCACTGCACTACCATCCAAACTCACTGCCTTGCTGCCTTTCTTCTTCCGCAAAGCTTTTACTACCTCTTCTCTGCTTAACAAATCATTTTCCCTAAACCTCTCACCTTGCACATCACCTCGACCAAAACACCCTATATCTGCCACTCTATCATCAAACACATTCAACAAAACTTCAAAATACTCACTCCACCTCCTTCTCACATTTGTATTCATTTATTTTGCTTTGTCGCTGTCTCCCGCATTAGCGGGGTTGCGCAAGGAAACAGATGAAAGAATGTTCCAACCCACCCACATGCACATGTATATTCATGCACGTCCAAACACGCAAATATATATACCTTTTTTTCATTAAAAAAAAAAACCTATACATCTCAATGTTTTTTTTTTTTTTTTTTTGCTTTGTCGCTGTCTCCCGCGTTTGCGAGGTAGCGCAAGGAAACAGACGAAAGAAATGGCCCAACCCACCCCCATACACATGTATATACATACACGTCCACACACACAAATATACATACCTACACAGCTTTCCATGGTTTACCCCAGATGCTTCACATGTCCTGATTCAATCCACTGACAGCACGTCAACCCCGGTATACCACATCGATCCAATTCACTCTATTCCTTGCCCTCCTTTCACCCTCCTGCATGTTCAGGCCCCTATCACTCAAAATCTTTTTCACTCCATCTTTCCACCTCCAATTTGGTCTCCTACTTCTCCTCGTTCCCTCCACCTCCGACACATATATCCTCTTGGTCAACCTTTCCTCACTCATTCTCTCCATGTGCCCAAACCATTTCAAAACACCCTCTTCTGCTCTCTCAACCATGCTCTTTTTATTACCACACATCTCTCTTACCCTATTATTACTTACTCGATCAAACCACCTCAAGCTACATATTGTCCTCAAACATCTCATTTCCACCACATCTACCCTCCTGCGCACAACTCTATCATTAGCCCACACCTCGCAACCATACAACATTGTTGGAACCACTATTCCTTCAAACATACCCATTTTTGCTTTCCGAGATAATG
This sequence comes from Panulirus ornatus, assembly GCF_036320965.1. Lineage (NCBI taxonomy): Eukaryota > Metazoa > Arthropoda > Malacostraca > Decapoda > Palinuridae > Panulirus > Panulirus ornatus. The sequence goes on from NC_092238.1 coordinate 21,244,151, forward strand.
TTCTCAACTTTCACACATTCTTCAAGGTTCAAAGAATTTTCGCCCCCTCCCCCACCCTATGATTCACTTCCGCTTCCATGGTTCCATCCGCTGACAAATCCACTCCCAGATATCTAAATCATTTCACTTCCTCCAGTTTTTCTCCATTCAAACTTACCTCCCAATTGACTTGACCCTTGCTCTTATTCACATTTACTCTCAACTTTCTTCTTTCACACACTTTACCAAACTCAGTCACCAGCTTCTGCATCTTCTCACATGAATCAGCCACCAGTGCTGTTTCATCATATATATATATATATATATATATATATATATATATATATATATATATATATATATATATATATATTTTTTTTTTTCTTTAAACTATTTGCCATTTCCCGTGTTAGCGAGGTAGCGTTAAGAACAGAGGACTGGGCCTTTTTTGGAATATCCTCACCTGGCCCCCTCTGTTCCTTCTTTTGGAAAATTAAAAAAAAAACAAGAGGGGAGGATTTCCAGCCCCCCGCTCCCTCCCCTTTTAGTCGCCTTCTACAACACGCAGGGAATACGTGGGAAGTATTCTTAATCCCCTATTTAATTATTTATTTTGCTTTGTCCCTGTCTCCCACATTAGCTAGGTAGCGCAAGGAAACAGACAAAAGAATGGCCCAACCCACCCACATACATATGTATATACATACACATCCACACAAGCAAATATATATACCTATACATCTCAATGTATACATATATATACACACAGACATATACATATATACACATGTACAAAATTCATACTGTCTGCCTTTATTCATTCCCATCGCCACCCCACCACACATAAAATAACAACCCCTCCCCTCTCATGTGTGCAAGGTAGCGCTAGGAAAGACAACAAAGGCCCCATTCGTTAACACAGTCTCTAGCTGTCATGTAATAATGCACCGAAACCACAGCTCCCTTTCCACATACAGGCCCCACACAACTTTCAGTGGTTTACCCCAGATGCTTAATATGCCCTGGTTCAATCCATTGACAGCACGTTGAACCCGGTATACCACATCGTTCCAATTCATTATATTCCTTGCACGCCTTTCACCCTCTTGCATGTTCAGGCCCCGATCACTCAAAATCTTTTTCACTCCATCTTTCCACCTCCTATTTCCTCTCCCACTTTTCGTTCCCTCCACCTCTGACACTTATATCCTCTTGGTCTATCTTTCCTCACTCATTCTCTCCATGTGACCAAACCATTTCAAAACACCCTCTTCTGCTCTCTCAACCACACGCTTTTTTGTTACCAAGCATCTCTCTTACCCTATTATTACTTACACTATCAAACCACCTCACATCACAGCCTGTCCTCAAACATCTCATTTCCAGGTCATCCACCCTCCTCCGCACAACCCTATCCATAGCTCATGCCTCGCAACCATACAACATTTTTGAAACCAGCATTCCTTCAAACATACCCATTTTTGCTTTCCGAGATAATGCTCTCGACTTCCACACATTCTTCAAGGCTCCCAGAATTTTCGCCCCCTCCCCCACCCTATGATCCACTTCCGCTTCCATGGTTCCATCCGCTGCTTAATCCACTCCCAGATATCTAAAACACTTCACTTCCTCCAGTTTTTCTCCATTCAAACTTACCTCCCAACTGACTTTACCCTCAACCCTACTGTACCTATCAACCTTGATCTTATTCACATTTACTCTCAACTTTCTTCTTTCACACACTTTACTAAACTCAGTCACCAGCTTCTGCAGTTTCTCACATGAATCAGCCACCAGCGCTGTATCATCAGCGAACAACAACTGACTCACTTCCTAAGCTCTCTCATCCACAACAGACTGCATACTTGCCCCTCTTTCCAAAACTCTTGCATTCACCTCCCGAACATCCCCATCCATAAACAAACTAAACAACCATGGAGACATCACACACCCCTGCCGCAAACCTACATTTCCTGAGAACCAATCACTTTCCTCTCTTCCTACATATACACATACCTTACATCCTCGATATAAACTTTTCACTGCTTCTAAGAACTTGCCTCCCACACCATATATTCTTAATACCTTCTACAGAGAATCTCTAGCTTCTACCAGCTTGCCTCCCACACCATATATTCTTAATACCTTCCACAGAGCATTTCTATCAACTCTATCATATGCCTTCTCCAGATCCATAAATGCTACATACATATCAATTTGCTTTTCTAAGTATTTCTCACATATATTCTTCAAAGCAAACACCTGATCCACACATCCTCTAACACTTCTGAAACCACACTGCTCTTCCCCAACCTGATGCTCTGTACATGCCTTCACCCTCTCAATCAATACCCTCCCATACACTTTACCAGGAATACTCAACAAACTTATACCTCTGTAATTTGAGCACTCACTCTTATCCCCCTTGCCCTTGTACAATGGCACTATGCAAGCATTCCGCCAATCCTCAGGCACCTCACCATGAATCATTATTTTCATTATTTTGCTTTGACGCTGTCTCCCGCGTTTGCGAGGTAGCACAAGGAAACAGACGAAATAAATGGCCCAATCCACCCCCATACACATGTATATACATACACGTCCACACACGCAAATATACATACCCATACATCTCAATGTACACATAAATATACACACACAGACACACACATATATACCCATGCACACAATTCACACTGTCTGCCCTCATTCATTCCAATCGCCACCTCGCCACACATGGAATAACATCCCCCTCCCCCCTCATGTGTGTGAGGTAGCGCTAAGAAAAGACAACAAAGGCCCCATTCGTTCACACTCAGTCTCTAGCTGTCATGCAATAATGCCCGAAACCAAAGCTCCCCTTCCACATCCAGACCCCAAAGAATTTTCCATGGTTTACCCTGGACACTTCACATGCCCTGATTCAATCCATTGACAGCACATCGACCCCAATATACCACATCGATCCAATTCACTCTATTCCTTGCCCGCCTTTCACCCTCCTGCATGTTCAGGCCCTGATCACTCAAAATCTTTTTCACTCCATCTTTCCACCTCCAATTTCCTCTCCCACGTCTCCTCGTTCCCTCCATCTCCGACACATATATCCTTTTGGTCAATCTTTTCTCATTCATTCTCTCCATGTGCCCAAACCATTTCAAAACACCCTCTTCTGCTCTCTCAACCACGCTCTTTTTATTTCCACACATCTCTCTTACCCTTACATTACTTACTCGATCAAACCACCTCACACCACATATTGTCCTCAAACATCTCATTTCCAGCACATCCACCCTCCTGCGCACAACTCTATCCATAGCCCACGCCTCGCAACCATACAACATTGTTGGAACCACTATTCCTTCAAACATACCCATTTTTGCTTTCCGAGATAATGTTCTCGAGTTTCACATATTCTTCAAGGCTCCCAGGATTTTCGCCCCTTCCCCCACCCTATGATTCACTTCCGCTTCCATGGTTCCATCCGCTGCCAGATCCACTCCCAGATATCTAAAACACTGTACTTCCTCCAGTTTTTCTCCATTTAAACTTACCTCCCAAATGACTTGACCCTCAACCCTACTGTACCTAATAACCTTGCTCTTATTCACATGTACTCTTAACTTTCTTCTTTCACACAGTTTACCAAACTCAGTCACCATGAATCATACATACATTAAATAACCTTACCAACCAGTCAACAATACACTCACCCCCTTTTTAATAAAATTCGCTGCAATACCATCGAAACCCACTGCCTTGCCGGCTTTCATCTTCCGCAATGCTTTCACTACCACTTCTCTGTTTACCAAATCATTTGCCCTAACCCTCTCACTTTGCAGACCACCTCAACCGAAACACCCTATATCTGCCACTCTATCATCAAACACATTCAACAAACCTTCAAAATACTCACTCCATCTCCTTCTCACATCACTACTAGTTATCACCTCCCCATTAGCCCCTTTCACTGAAGTTCCCATTTGCTCCCTTCTCTTACGCACTTTATTAACCTCCTTCCAAAACATCTTTTTATTCTCCCTAAAAGTTAATGATACTCTCTCACCCCAACTCTCATTTGCCCTCTTTTTCACCTCTTGCACCTTTCTCTTGACCTCCTGCCTTTTTCTTTTATACATCTCCCACTCATTTGCATTTTTTCCCAGCAAAAATTGTCCAAATGCCTCTCTCTTATCTTTCACTCATAATCTTACTTCTTCATCCCACCACTCACTACCCTTTCTAATCTGCCCACCTCCCACGCTTCTCATGCCACAAGCATCTTTTGCGCAAGCCATCACTGCTTCCCTAAATACATCCCATTCCTCCCCCACTCCCCTTACCTCCTTTGTTCTCACCTTTTTCCATTCTGTACTCAGTCTCTCCTGGTACTTCCTCACACAAGTCTCCTTCCCAAGCTCACTTACTCTCACCATTCTCTTCACCCCAATATTCTCTCTTCTTTTCTGAACACCTCTACAAATCTTCACCTTCGCCTCAACAAGATAATGAACAGAAATCCCTCCAATTGCACCTCTCAGCGCATTAACATCCAAAAGTCTCTCTCGTGCGCCCATCAATTAACACATAATCAAATAATGCTCTCTGGCCATCTCTCCTACTTACATACGTATACTTATGTATGTCTCTCTTTTTAAACCAGGTATTCCCAATCATCAGTCCTTTTTCAGCACATAAATCAACAAGATCTTCACATTTCCCTTTACAACACTGAACACACCATGTATACCAATTATTCCCTCAACTACCACATTACTCACCTTTGCATTCAAATCACCCATCAGTATAACCCAGTCTCATGCATCAAAACCACTAACACACTCATTCAGCTGCTCCCAAAACACTTGCCTCTCATGATCTTTCTTCTAATGCCCAGGTGCATATGCACCAATAATCACCCATCTCTCTCCATCCACTTTCAGTTTTACCCATATCAATCTAGAGTTTACTTTCTTACACTCTATCACATACTCCCACCACTCCTGTTTCTGGAGTAGTGCTACTCCTTCCCTTGCTCTTCTCCTCTCACTAACCCCTGACTTTACTCCCAAGACATTCCCAAACCACTCTTCCCCTTTCCCCTTGAGCATCGTTTCACTCAAAGCCAAAACATCCAGGTTCCTTTCCTCAAACATACTACCTATCTCTCCTTTTTTCTCATCTTGGTTACATCCACACACATTTACACACCCCAATCTGAGCCTTCGAGGAGGATGAGCACTACCCGCATGACTCCTTCTCCTGTTTCCCCTTTTAGAAAGTTAAAACACAAGGAGGGAAGGGTTTCTAGCCCCCCACTCCTTTCCCCTTTAGTCACCTTCTACGACACGTGAGGAATGCGTATGAAGTATTCTTTCTCCCCTACCCCCAGCGATATACATTTTTTTATTCATTACTATTTTATTTTGCTTTGTCGCTGTCTCCCGCATTAGCGAGGTAGTGCAAGGAAACTGATAAAAGAATGGCCCAACCCACCTACAAACACATGTATAAACATACACATCCACACATGCCAATATACATACCTATACATCTCAACTTATACATATATATACACACACACATACATATACACACATGTACATAATTCATACAGTCGCCCTTTATTCATTCCCATTGCCACCCCGCCACACATGAAATAACAACCCCCTCCACCTCATGTGCGCGAGGTAGTGCTAGGAAGACAACAAAGGCCCAATTCGTTCAAACTCAGTCTCTAGCTGTCATGTAATAATGCACCGAAACCAGAGCTCCCTTTCCACATCCAGGCCCCAAAGAACTTTCCATGGTGTACCTCAGACGCTTCACATGCCCTGGTTCAATCCATTGACAGCACGTCGACCCCGGTATACCACACTGTACCAATTCACTCTATTCCTTGCACGCCTTTCACCCTCCTGCATGTTCAGGCCCCGACCACTCAAAATCTTTTTCACTCCATCTTTCCACCTCCAATTTCCTCTCCCACTTCTCCTCGTTCCCTCCACTTCTGACACGTATATCCACTTGGCCAATCTTTCCTCACTCATTCTCTCCATGTGACCAAACCATTTCAAAACACCCTCTTCTGCTCTCTCAACCACACTCTTTTTATTACCACACATCTCTCTTACCCTTACATTACTTACTCGATCAAACCACCTCACACCACATATTGTCCTCAAACATCTCATTTCCAGCACATCCACCCTCCTGCACACAACTCTATCCATAGCCCATGCCTCACAACCATACAACATTGTTGGAACCACTATTCCTTCAAACATACCCATTTTTGCTTTCAGAGATAATGTTCTCGACTTCCACACATTCTTCAAGGCTCCCAGAATTTTCACCCCCTCCCCCACCCAATGATTCACTTCCGCTTCCATGGTTCCATCAGCTGCCAAATCCACTCCTAGATATCTAAAACACTTCACTTCCTCCAGTTTTTCTCCATTCAAACTTACTTCCCAACTGACTTGACCCTTAACCCTAATAACCTTGCTCTTATTCACATTTACTCTCAACTTTCTTCTTTCACACACTTTACCAAACTCAGTCACCAGCTTCTGCAGTTTCTCATATGAATCAGCCACCAGTGCTGTATCATCATCGAACAACAACTGACTCACTTCCCAAACTCTCTCATCCACAACAGACTGCATACTTGCTCCTCTTTCCAAAACTCTTGCATTCACCTCCCTAACAACCCCATCCATAAACAAATTAAACAACCATGGAGACATCACACACCCCTGCCGCAAACCTACATTCACTGAGAACCAATCACTTTCCTCTCTTCCTACACGTACACATGCCTTACATCCTCGATAAAAACTTTTCACTGCTTCTAACAACCTTCCTCCCACACCATATATTCTTAATACCTTTCACAGAGCATCTCTATCAACTCTATCATATGCCTCCTCCAGCTCCATAAATGCTACACACAAATCCATTTGCTTTTCTAAGTATTTCTCACATACATTCATCAAAGGAAACACCTGATCCTCACATCCTCTACCACTTCTGATACCGCACTGCTCTTCCCCAATCTGATGTTCTGTACATGCCTTCACCATCTCAATCAATGCCTTACCATATAATTTACCAGGAATACTCAACAAACTTATACCTCTGTAATTTGAGCACTCACCTTTGTCCCCTTTGCCTTTGTACAATGGCACTATGCAAGCATTCCGCCAATCCTCAGGCACCTCACCATGAATCATACATACATTAAATAACCTTACCAACCTTGCCACTTCTGCAAAGCTTTTACTACCTCTTCTCTGTTTACCATATCATTTTCCCTAACCATCTCACTTTGCACACCACCGCGACCAAAACACCCTATATCTGCCACTCTATCATCAAACACATTTAACAAAACTTCAAAATACTCAATCCACCTCCTTCTCACATTTGTATTCATTTATCTTGCTCTGTCGCTGTCTCCCGCATTAGCGAGGTAGCGCAAGGAAACAGACAAAAGAATGGCCCAACCCACCGACATGCATATGTATATTTATACACGTCGAAACACGCAAATATATATACCCATACATTTCAACATATACATATATATACACACAAAGACATATACATATATATACATGTACAAAATTCATATTGTCTGCCTTTATTCATTCCCATCGCCATCTCGCCACACATGAAATAACAATCCCCTCCCCCCTCATGAGTGCGAGGTAGCGCTAGGAAAAGACAACACATGCCACATTCGTTCACACTCAGTCTCTAGCTTTCATGTAATAATGCAACAAAACTAGTTCGCTTTCCACATCCAGGCCCCACAGAACTTTCCATGGTTTACCCCAGACGCTTCACATGCCCTGGTTCAATCCATTGACAGCACGTTGACCCCGGTATACCACATCGTTCCAATTCAATCTATTCCTTGCACGCCTTTCATCCTCCTGCCTGTTCAGGCCCCGATAACTCAAACTCCTTCTCACTCCATCTTTCCACCTCCAACTTGGTCTTCCACTTCTCCTCGTTCCCTCCACCCCTGACACATATATCCTCTTCGTCAATCTTTCCTCACTCATTCTCTTCATGTAACCAAACCATTTCAAAACACCCTCTTCTGCTCTCTCAACCACACTCTTTTTATTACCACACATCTCTCTTACCCTTACATTACTTACTCGATCAAACCAACTCAAGCCACACATTGTCCTCAAACATCTCATTTCCAGCACATCCACCCTCCTGCACAAAACTCTATCCGTAGCCCACACCTCGCAGCCATACAACATTCTTGGAACCACTATTCCTTCAAACATACCCATTTTTGCTTTCAGAGATAATGTTCTCGACTTCCACACATTCTTCAACGCTCCCAGAACTCTCGCCCCCTCCCCGACCCAATGATTCACTTCCACTTCCATGGTTCCATCCGCTGCCAAATCCACTCCAAGATATCTAAAACACTTCACTTCCTCCAGTTTTTCTCCATTCAAACTTACCTCCCAATTGACTTGACCCTCAACCCTACTGTACCTAATAACCTTGCTCTTATTCACCTTTACTCTCAACTTTCTTCTTTCACACACTTTACCAAACTCAGGCACCAGCTTCTGCAGTTTCTCACATGAATCAGCCACCAGCGCTGTATCATCAGCGAACAACAACTGACTCACTTCCCAAGCTCTCTCATCCACAACAGACTGCATACTTGCTCCTCTTTCCAAAACTCTTGGATTCACCTCCCTAACAACCCCATCCATAAACAAATTAAACAACCATGGAAACATCACACACCCCTGCCACAAACCTACATTCACTGAGAACCAATCACTTTTCTCTCTTCCTACACGTACACATGCCTTACATCCTCGATAAAAACTTTTCACTGCTTCTAACAACTTGCCTCCCACACCATATATTCTTAATACCTTCCACAGAGCATCTCTATCAACTCTATCATATGCTTCCTCCAGATCCATAAATGCTACATACAAATCCATTTGCTTTTCTAAGTATTTCTCACATACACTCTTCAAAGCAAACACCTGATCCACACATCCTCTACCACTTCTGAAACCACACTGCTCTTCCCCAGTCTGATGCTCTGTACATGCCTTCACCCTCTCAATCACTACCCTCCCATATAATTTACCAGGAATACTCAACAAACTTATACCTCTGTAATCTGAGCACTCACCTTTGTCCCCTTTGCCTCTGTACAATGGCACTATGCAAGCATTCCGCCAATCCTCAGGCACTTCACCATGAATCATACATACATTAAATAACCTGACCAACCAATCAACAATACAGTCATCCCCTTTTTTAATAAATTCCACTGCAATGCCATCCAAACCCGCTGCCTTGCCGGCTTTAATCTTCCGCAAAGCTTTTACTACCTCTTCTCTGTTTACCAAATCATCCTCCCTAACCCTCTCACTTTGCATACCATCTCAACCAAAACACCCCATATCTGCCACTCTATTATCAAACACATTCAACAAACCTTCAAAATACTCACTCCATCTCCTTCTCACATCAACACTATATATATATATATATATATATATATATATATATATATATATATATATATATATATATATTATATATATATATATATCGCAACCTCGTTAATGCGGGAAAGGGCGAATAGTATGAAAGAAAAGAAAAGAATATATATATATATATTTCTTTTCTTTTCTTTCAAACTATTCGCCATTTCCCGCGTTAGCAAGGTAGCATTAAGAACAGAAGACTGGGCCTTGGAGGGAATATCCTCACCTGGCCCCCTTCTCTGTTCCTTGTTTTGGAAAATTAAAAAAAAAAACGAGAGGGGAAGATTTCCAGCCCCCCGCTCCCTCCCCTTTTAGTCGCCTTCTACGACACGCAGGGAATACGTGGGAAGTATTCTTTCTCCCCTATCCCCAGGGATAATCTATATATATATATATATATATATATATATATATATATATATATATATATATATATATATATATATATATATATATATAAATGTCAATAAGAGCAAGGTTATTAGGTACAGTAGGGTTGAGGGTCAAGTCAATTGGGAGGTAAGTTTAAATGGAGAAAAACTGGAGGAAGTAAAGTTTTTTAGATATCTGGGAGTGGATCTGGTAGCGGATGGAACCATGGAAGCGGAAGTGAATCATAGGGTGGGGGAGGGGGTGAAAATTATGGGAGCCTTCAAGAATGTGTGGAAGTCGAGAACATTATCTAGGAAAGCAAAAATGGGTATGTTTGAGGGAATAATGGTTCCAACAATGTTGTATGGCTGCGAGGCGTGGGCTACGGATAGAGTTGTGCGTAGGAGGGTGGATGTGAAGGAAATGAGATGTTTGAGGACAATATGTGGTGTGAGGTGGTTTGATCGAGTAAGTAATGTAAGGGTAAGACAGATGTGTGGAAATAAAAAGAGTGTGGTTGAGAGAGCAGAAGAGGGTGTTTTGAAATGGTTTGGTCACAGGGAGAGAATGAGTGAGGAAAGATTGACCAAGAGGATATCTGTCAGAGGTAGAAGGAACGAGGAGAAGTGGGAGACCAAATTGGTGGAGACCTAAGAGGTGGAAAGATGGAGTGAAAAAGATTTTGAGTGATCGGGGCCTGAACATGCAAGAGGGTGAAAGGCGTGCAAGGAATAGAGTGAATTGGAATGATGTGGTATACCGGGTTCGACGTGCTGTCAATGGATTGAACCAGGGCATGTGAAGCGTCTGGGGTACACCATGGAAAGTTCTGTGGGGCCTGGATGTGGAAAGGGAGCTGTGGTTTCAGTGCATTATTACATGACAGCTAGAGACTGAGTGTGAACAAATGGGAGTTGTTATTCCATGTGTGGCGAGGTGGTGATGGGAATAAATAAAGGCAGAAAGTATGAATTATGTACATGTGTATATATGTATATGTCTGTGTGTGTATATATATGTGTACATTGAGATGTATTGGTATGTATATTTGCGTGTGTGGACGTGTATGTATATGCATGTGTATGTGGATAGGTTGGGCCATTCTTTCGTCTGTTTCCTTGCGCTACCTCGCTAACGCGGGAGACAGCGACAAAGCAAAATAAATAAATATAAATATATATATATATATATATATATATATATATATATATATATACATGTGCACATCCATACTTGCTGCCTACATCCATTCCCATCACAAAGCCGCCACACATGAAAATGGCACCTCCCTCCCACCGCGCGCACACAAAGTAACGCTAGGAAAAGACAACAAAGGCCCATTCGTTCACACTCAATCTCTACCTGTCCTGCGTAATGCACCAAAACCACAGCTGCCTTTCCACAGCCAGGCCCCACAAACCTTTCCATGGTTTACCTCAGACACATGCCCTGGTTCAATACATTTACAGCACATCAACCCCGGTATACCATATCATTCCAATTCACGCTATTCCTTGCATGTCTCTCACCCTCCTGTATGTTCAGGCCCTGATCACTCAAAATCTTTTCCATACCATCTTTCCACCTCCAATTTAATCTCCTACTTCTCCTCGCTCCCTTCACCTCCGACACATATATTCTCTTCGTCAATCTTTCCTCACTCATTCTCTCCATGTGGCCAAACCATTTAAATACACCCTCTTCTGCTCCATCAACCACACTCTTTCCATTACCACATATCTCTCTTACCCTTTCATTACTTACTGAATCAAACTACCTCACACCATACACTGTTTTCAAACATTTCATTTCCAACACATCCACCCTCCTCTACACAAGCCTATCTAAAGCCCATGCTTTACAAACATATAACATTGTTGAAACCAGAATTCCTTCAAACATACATATTTTTGCTCTACGAGATAACATTTTCGCCTTCCACACATTCTTCAACGCTTATAGAGCCTTCGCCCCCTCCCCCACCTTGTGACTTACTTCCGCTTCCATGGTTCCATCCACTGCCAAATCCACTCCCAGATATCTAAAACACTTCACTTCCTCCAGTTTCTCTCCATTCAAACTTACCTCCCAATAAAATTGTCCCTCAAACCTAATGAATCTAACAACCTTGCTTTTATTCACATTTACTCTCAAGTTTTTTCTTTCGCACACTTTACCATTGGTAAAACTCAGCACCAACTTCTGCAGCTTCTCATCTGAATCAGCCACCAGCGCTGTATCATCAGCGAACAACAACTGACTAACTTCCCAAGACCTCTCATCCACAACAGACTGCAAACTCGCCCCTCTCTCCAAAACTCTTCGTTCACCTCCCTGACAACCCCATCCACAAACAAATTATACAGCCACAGAGACATCACACACCCCTGCCGCAACCCGACATTCACTAAGAACCAATCAATATCCTCTAGTACACATGCCTTACATCCTTGATAAAAACTTTTCACTGCTTCTAACATCTTCCCTCCCACACTATATACTCCTAATACCTTCCAAAAAGCTTCTCTATCCACTCTATCATATGCTTTCTCCAGATCCATAAATGCTACATACAAATCAATTTGCTTTTCTAAGTATTTCTCACATATATTCTTCAAAGCAAACACCTGATCCACACATCCTCTACCACTTCTGAAACCACACTGCTCTTCCCCAATCTGATGCTCTGTACATGCCTTCACCCTCTCAATCAATACTCCCCCATACAATTCCCAAAGAAAACTCAACAAACTTATACCTCAGGAATTTGAACACTCACCCTAATCTCATTTGCCTTTATACAATGGCACTATGCATGCATTCAGCCAATCCTCAGGCAATTCACCATGAACCATACATACAATGAATATCCTTACTAACCAACCATTCAACAGCACAGTCACCCCCCTTTTTTTAAGAAATTCCACCCCAATGCCATCCAAACCTGCCGCCTTGCCAGCTTTCTCTCTTCCACAAAGCTTTCACTATCTCCCTGCCTCTCACTTTGCACACCAACAAGAACAAAACACCCTACATTTGCCACTCTTTCATCAAACACATTCAACAAACCTTCAAAATACTCAGTCCATCTCCTTCTTACTTCAAAACTACTTGTTATTACCTCCCCATTAGCCCCCTTCACTGATGTTCCCATTTGTTCTCTTGTCTTATGCACTTTATTTGCCTCCTTCCAAAACAACATTTTATTATATCTTTTACTATTCTTTGTCTCTGTCTCCCATGTTAGCGAGGTAGCGCAAGGAAACAGACGAAAGAATGGCCCAACCCACCAACATACACATGTATATACATAAATGCCCACACATGCACATATACATACATATACATTTTAATGCATACATACACATACATATACATATACACACATGTACATATTCATACTTGCTGCCTTCATCCATTCCTGTCACCACCCCGTCATACATGAAATGGCACCCCTTCCCCCGTGCGGGTGCAAGGTAGCACTAGGAAAAGACAACTAAGGCCACATTCGTTCACACTCAGTCTCTAACTGTCATGTGTAATGCACCAAAACCAAAGCTCCCTTTCCACATTTACGCCCCACAAAACTTTCCATGATTTACCACAGATGCTTCACATGCCCTGGTTCAATCCATTGACATCTCATCGACCCCAGTATACCACATTGTTCCAATTCACTCTATTCTTTGCACGCCTTTCACCCTCCTGCATTTTCAGGCCCTGATCACTAAAAATCTTTTTCACTCCATCCTTCCACCTCCATTGTGGTCTTCCACTTCTCATCCCCTCCACCTCTGACACATATATCCTCTTTGTTAAACTTTCCTCACTCATTCTCTCCATGTGACAAAACCATTTCAAAACACCCTCTTCTGCTCTCTCAACCACACTCTTTTTATTACCACACATCTCTCTTACCCTTTTATCACTTACTCGATCAAACCACCTCAAAACACACCAACACATCCACTGTCCTACGCACAACCTTATGTATAGCCCACGTCTCTCAACCATATAACATTTTTGGAACCACTATTCCTTCAAATATACCCATTTTTGCTCTCAGAGATAACGTTCTCGCCTTCCACACATTCTTCAACACTCCCAGAACCTTCTCACCCTCCCCTACCCAATGCCTCACTTCTGCTTCCATGGTTCCATCCGCTGCTAAATCCACTCCCAGATATCTAAAATACTTCACTTTCTCCAGTTTTTCTCCATTCAAACTTACCTCCCAATTGACTTGTCCCTCAACCCTACTGAACACCTTGCTCTTATTCACAATTATTCTTAGCTTTCTTCTTTCACACACTTTACCAAACTCAGTCACCAGCTTCTACAGTTTCTCATCCGAATCAGCCACCAGCGCTGTAACATCAGCGAACAACAACTGACTCACTTCCCAAGCCCTCCCATCCACAACAGACTGCATGCTTGTCCCTCTCTCCAAAACCCTTGCATTCACCTCCCTAACCACTCCATCCATAAACAAATCAAACAACCATGGAGACATCACACAACCCTGCTGCAACCCGACATTCACTGGGAACCAATTACTTTCCTCTCTTCCTATTTGTACACAAGCCTTACATCCTTGATACTTTTCACTGCTTCTAGCAACTTACCTCCCACACCATATACTCTTAATACCTTCCACAGAGCATCTCCATCAACTCTATCATATGCCTTCTCTAGATCCATAAATGCTACATACAAATCCATTTGTTTTTCTAAGTATTTCTCACATTCTTCAAAGCAAACACCTGATTCACAAATCTTCTACCACTTCTGAAACCACATTGCTCTTCCCCAATCTGATGCTCAGTAAATGCCTTCACCCTCTCAATCAATACCCTCACATATAATTTCACAGGAATACTCAACAAACTTATACCTGTGTAATTTGAACACTCACCTTTATTCCTTTTGCCTTTGTACAATGGCACTATACATCCATTCTGCCAATCCTCAGGCACTTCACCATGAACCATACATACAGTGACTATCCTCACCAACTAGTCAACAACAAAGTCACCCCCTTTTTCAATAAATTCCATTGCAATACCATCCATACTTGCCACCTTGCAGGATTTCGTCTTCCATGAGGCTTTCACTACCTCTTCTCTGTTTACCAATCCATTCTCCCTAACCCTCTCACTTCGCACACCACCACAACCAAAACATCCTATATCTGCCACTCTATCATCAAACACATTCAACAAACCTTCAAAATACTCACTCCATCTCACTTCATCACCACTTATTACTTCTCCATTATCCCCCTTCATCGATGTTCCCATCTGCTTCCTCATCTTACACACTTTATTCACCCCCTTCCAAAACATCTTTTTATTCTCCCTAAAATTTGATGATACTCTCTCACCTCAACTCTCATTTGCCCTCTTTTTCGCCTCTTGCACCTTTCTCTTGACCTCCTGCCTCTTTCTCTTATACATCTCCAAGTCATCTGCACTATTTCCCTGCAAAAACCGTCCAAATGCCTCTCTCTTCTCTTTCACCGACAATCATACCTCTTCATCCCACCACTCACTACCCTTTCTAATCTGCCCATCTCCCACCTTTCTCAAGCCACAGGCATCTTTTTCACAAGCCATCACTGCCTCCCTAAATGCATCTCATTCCTCTCCCGTTCCCTTTACGTCATTTGCCCTCATCTTTTCCCATTCTGCACTCAATCCCTCCTGGCACTTCCTCACACAAGTCTCCTTTCCAAGCTCTCTTACTCTCACCATTCTCTTCACCCCAACATCTCTCTTCTTTTCTGAAAACCTCTACAAATCTTACCCTTCGCCTCCACAAGATGATGATCAGACATCCCTCTAGTTGCCTCTTTCAGCACATTAACATCTAAAAGTTTCTCTTTCAGGCACCTATCAATCAACATGTAATCCAATAATGCTCACTGGCCAACTCTCCTACTTACATATATATACTTATGTATATCTCTCTTTTTAAACCAGGTATTTCCAATCACCAGTCCTTTTTCAGCACACAAATCTACAAGCTTTTCACCATTTCCATTTACAACACTGAACACCCCATGTACACCAATTACACCCTCAACTGCCACATTACTCACTCTTGCATTCAAATCACCCATCACTATAAATTCTCCCTAAAATTTAATGGTACTCTCTCACCCCAACTTTCATTTGCCCTCTTTTTCACCT
Organism: Panulirus ornatus; assembly: GCF_036320965.1. NCBI lineage: Eukaryota > Metazoa > Arthropoda > Malacostraca > Decapoda > Palinuridae > Panulirus > Panulirus ornatus. The sequence goes on from NC_092238.1 coordinate 21,260,244, forward strand.
CTTGCACCTTTCTCTTGACCTCATGCCTGTTTCTTTTATACATCATGTATAATGATAATAAATGTATACATTCCTTATTATCATAATACGTAATCACTGTTTCTCACATCAGTGAGGTAGCGCCAAGAAACAAATGAAGAATGGCCCATCCACTCATATACACATATATGTACACATAGACACATATACATACATATACATATCAAGATATACATACATATACATACACATATATATATATATATATTCATACTTGCTTGCCTTCATCCACTCCTGCAGCTACCCCACCCCACAGGAAAACAATCGGTATCCCCTGCTCCAGCGAGGTAGCACCAGGAATACAAACAAAAAGGTCCCATTCATTTACAGTCAGTCTCTACCTGTCATGTGTAATACACTGAAACCACAGCTCCTTTCCCACATCCAGGCCCCACAAAACTTTCTATGGTTTACCCCAGATGCTTCACAGCCCTGGTTCAGTCCACTAACAGCACCTCGACACCCGGTATACCATATCATTCCAATTCACTCTATTCCTTGCACACCTTTCACCCTCATGTATGTTCAGGCCCCGATTGCTCAAAACCTTTTTCACTCCATCCTTAGGATCCACCTCCAATTAGCTCTCCCGCTTCTTGTTCCCTCCACCTCTGACGCATATATCCTCTTTGTCAATCTTTCCTCACTCATTCTCTCCATATATCCAAGCCATTTGAACACACCCTCTTTTGCTCTCTCAACCATACTCTTACCCTTACATTACATACTCAATCAAACCATCTCACATCACATTTTGTCCTCAAACATTTCATTTCCAACACATCCACCCTCCTCCATACAACCCTATCTATGGCCCATTCCTTGCAACCATATAACATTGTTGAAACTATTATTCTTTCAAACATACCCATCTTTGCTCTCCGAGCTACCATTATCTCCTTCCACACATTCTTCATTGCTCTCAGAACCTTTGCCCCCTTCCCAACCCTGTGACTCACTTCCGCTTCCATGGTCCCATCCACTGCTAAGTTCACTCACAAATATCTAAAACACTTCACTTCCAACACATCCACCCTCCTCCATACAACCCTATCTATGGCCCATGCCTTGCAACCATATAACATCGCTGGACTACTATTCTTTAAAACATACCCATCTTTGCTCTCCGAGCTAACATTATCTCCTTCCACACATTCTTCATCGCTCTCAGAACCTTTGCCCCCTTCCCCACCCTGTGACTCACTTACACTTCCATGGTCCCATCCACTGCTAAGTTCACTCCCAAATATCTAAAACACTTCACTTCCAGTTTTTCTCCATTCAAAATTACCTGCCAATTAGCATGTCCCTCAACCCTACTGAATCTAATAACATTGCTCTTATTTACATTCACTCTCAACTTTCTCCTTTCACACACTTTTCCAAACTCAGTCACCAACCTCTGTAGTTTCTCAACCAAATCAGCCACTAGAGCTGTATCATTGGCTAACAACAACTGACTCACTTCCCAGGACCTCTCATCCACAACAAACTGCATACTCACCCCTCTCTCTATGTCTTGCATTTACTTCCCTAACCATCCATAAACAAATTAAACAACCATGGGGACATCACACACTCCTGCCGCAAACCAACATTCACTGGGAACCATTCTCCTCTCTTCCTACCCGTACACTTGCCTTACATCCTTGGTAAAAACTTTTCACTGCTTCTAGCAACTTACCTCCCACACAATATATTCTTAAAACCTTCCACAAAGCATTTCTATCAACTCTATCATATGCCTTGTCCAGATCCATAAATGCTACATACAAATCCATTTGTTTTTCTCAGTATTTCTCACAAACATTCTTCAAAGCAAACACCTGATCCACACATCCTCTACCACTTCAGAAACCACACAGCTCTTCCCCAATCTGATGTTCTGCACATGCCTTCACCCTCTCAATCAATACCCTCCCATATGATTTCCCAGGAATACTCAACAAACCTATACCTCTGTAATTTGAACACTCACCTTTACCCCCCTTTGCCTTTGTACAATGGCCCTATGCATGCATTCTGCCAATCCTCAAGCACATAATCATGATCCACACATACAACGAATATCCTTACCAACGATCAACAACACAGTAACCCTCTTTTTTAATAAATTCCACTGCAATACCATCCAAACCCACCTTGCTGGTTTTCATCTTCCTCAAAGCTTTCACTACCTCTTCTCTGTTTACCAAACCATTCTCCCTGACCCTCTCACTTCATACACCAACCTGACCAAAACACCCTATGTCTCCCACTCTATCGTCAAACACATTCAACAAGCCTTCAAAATACTCACTCCATCTCCTTCTTACTTCATCAAAACTTGTTATTACCTCCCCATTTGCCCCCTTCATCCATGTTCTTACCTTTCACTATATACTTTTCCACAGTTATCTTCGCCACAAAATCTGATCCCCTACCTTTCCTAAAATCCTCTTCTTCCTCACTTACTGTGCATTCATTCACTTCCATCACTCTATCAATCAACATTCTTGCATACACTTATGGTCTACTTACCATACTTTATTTCCCTAAAGTTACTACATACATATCCTCTGCACTTTTTCCTTTGAAAAAAAAAGGAACAATATTAGCTGTTACTCAATCCCTCGGCATAACTTTCAGTTTCCCAGCCAAATCACATAGCAGATGCATCCACTCTATCACTTTTTCCTCAGTACTTCAGCATTTCAGCTGTATTTCCATCCACTCCAGGTGCCTTCCCTACCTTCAGCCTCATTATTGCCTTTTTTAACCTTTCTTTTTGCTATAGACCCTTGCACTTGTATCCTCTTTCTTCCATCCTCCAAACCCATGCATGCAACAAATATTGCCTCACATTCTCCCACATCCATTGCCTCTTCAACATACTCTTTCTATCTTCCTTTCACTTCCTCCTGTTGATTCAGCAACTCCCACTCCTTACTTCTCAAATCAATGTTTCTACTCTCACATCCATTTTTATCCTTTTTCACCTCCTTCTAATACAAATTCTTATTTCCCCTAAACTTTTCACTTAACTTTCATCCATAATCTTTACCTACTCTTTCTTTGCTATCCCCTATCAGCTTCTTAAGATTCTGCTTACACATTTCATATTCTTCCCTCCTCCTTTGCTGAACTTCCACTGGTGTATTCCTTTCAAGCAATCTACCATATCCTTTTTTTCTATTCAATAGCATTTCTAATATCTTCCATCCACCATGTACTTCCCTTTTCAATTCCATATCTCATGACCTTGTATCTAATTACTACAGGTTGTAGCTCTTTAATCTGGCAACCTTGGGACCTGGACTGGCAATACTGCCAGACCACACAAAATGCTGGAAATCAGAAACTGACCCCTTTAAAGGCCCTCAGGTCAATACTCTTACCAATTATCTTTAGCTTGGTTTTATGTGTTCCTGCTGCATTGCTGCAGCCAAGAGTTGTTACCTACCTTTGGAATCCTTACCCCCAGATGGAAACTCCTTAATGTCTTGGGCAAGGGATTTTCATGCCATACGACATCAATACAGGGCAGATTCACTAGCATTATACACTTGTTTTAGGGCTATAAGAAATTAACATGACAGTCAATTAGCTCAGCTGCAATGTAAACAGATTTTGGCACCTTAGTGCTGCTAACAATGCTCCCTGAGTGGCAGATCCATAACTAATGGCAGCAGATTCAAAACATGCCAGACCACAGAGCGCTACATTAAAGAGGTACAACCTGTACTAATTCTGCAACCTTTAATAGTCTCGTGGCCTTGTATCTAACTACTAATTCTACAACCTTTAATAGTCTTTTTCTAAATACTTTAACAACTCATTCACACATGACTAGGTCCCTACATTTACTGCACTTTCATCTAAATTTTTGGCTACCCTCCTTTCATAATCCCCCCCTGCATTCCTTCTGATTCATCTTCTCACAGAATAAAACTTTTATCTCTTCATTTTTCCTTACACAATACCTCCACTTCTCCCTGATCCTCACCCACAACAGAACTGCAAAATGGTTGGAGTCTCCAAAGAATCCTTTCACAATTCTAGCATCTAGATGGCTTTCCTCAGTCTTTCACCCACAATCAAGCCTTTTGCTCTTCTATTGTTTTTATTCATTACTTATACTCTGTCGCTGGTTTCCCGCATTAGTGAGGTAGTGCAAGGAAACAGACGAAAGAATGGCCCAACCCACCCACATACACATGTATATAAGTACACGCCCACACACGCACAAATACATACCTATACATTTCAACATATACATATACATACATACATATACATAAATACACATGTACATATTCATACTTGCTGCCTTCATCCATCCCCGTCGCGACCCCGCCACATATGCGCGCATGTGAGGTAGTGCTACGAAAAGACAACAAAGGCCTCAGTCTCCAGCTGTCATGTGTAACGCACCGAAATCACAGCTCCCTTTCCACATCAAGGCCCCACAAAACTTTCATGGTTTACCCCAGACACTTCTCATGCCCTGCTTCAATCCACTGACAGCACGTCGATCCCAGTATACAAAATTGTTCCAATTCGCTCTATTCCTTGCATACCGTTCACCCTCCGGTATGTTCAAGCCCTGATTGCTCAAGATCTTTTTCACTCCATCCTTCCACCTCAAATTTGGTCTCCCACTTCTCCTTGTTCCCTCCCCCCCTGACACATGTATCCTCTTTGTTAATCTTTCCTCACTCATTCTCTCCATGTGACCAAACCATTTCAATACACCCTCTTCTGCTCTCTTAACCACACTCTTTTTATTACCACACATCTCTCTTACCATTTCATTACTTAATCAAACCACCTCACACAACATATTGTCAAACATCTCATTTCCAACACATCCACCCTCCTCTGCCCACCCCTATTCATAGCCAATGCCTCACAACCATATGATATTGTTGGAACCACTATTCCTTCAAACATACCTATTTTTGCTTCCCGAGATAACGTTTTCGCCTTCCACACTTTCTTCAATACTCCCAGAACCTTAGCCCCCTCCCCCACCCTGTGACTCACTTCCGCTTCCATGGCTCCATCCGCAGCTAAATCCACTCCTAGATATCTAAAACATTTCACTTCCACCAGTTTTTCTCCATTCAAACTTACCTCCCAACTGACTTGTCCCTCAACCCTACTGAACCTAGTAACCTTGCTCTTAATCACGTTTACTCTAAGCTTTCTTCTTTCACACACTTTACCAAACTTAATCACCAGTTTTTGCAGTTTCTCTCCTGAATTAGCCACCAGCACTGTATTATCAGCGAACAACAACTGACTCACTTCCCAAGCCCTCTCATCCACAACTGACTGAATACTTGCTCCTCTCTCCAAAACTCTTACATTCACCTCCCTAACCACCCATCCATAAACAAAATAAACAACCATGGAGACATCATGCAACCCTGCTGCAAACTGACATTAGCTGGGAACCAATCACTTTCCTCTCTTTCTACTCGTACACATGCCTCACATCCTCGATAAAAACTTTTCACTGCTTCTAGCAACTTACCTCCCACACTATATACTCTTAATACCTTCCACAAAGCATCTCTATCAACACTATCATATGCCTTCTCCAGATCCATAAATGCTACATACAAATCCATTTGTTTTTCTAAGTATTTCTCACACACATTCTTCAAAGCAAACACCTGATCCACACATCCTCTACCACTTCTGAAACCACACTGCTCTTCTCCAATCAGATGCTCTGTACATGCCTTCACCCTCTCAATCAATACCCTCCCATATAATTTCCCAGGAATACTCAACAAACTTATACCTCTGTAATTTGAACACTCACTTTTATCCCCTTTGTCTTTGTACAATGACACTATGCAAGCATTTCACCAATCCCCATGCATTTCACCATGAGCCATACATACATTGAATATCCTCACCAACCAGTCAACAACACAGTCACCCCCTTTTTCAATAAATTCCACTGTAATACCATCCAAACCTACCCCCTTGCTGGCTTTTATCTTCTGCAAAGCTTTCAGTACCTCTTCTCTGTTTACCAAATCGTTCTCCCTGACCCTTTCACTTCGCACACCACCTCAACCAAAACACCCTATATCTGCCAATCTATCATCAAACACATTTAACCAAACTTCAAACTACTCACTTTATCTCTTCCTCACTTCGCCACTACTTGTTAATACCTCCCCATTAGCCCACTTCACCTATGTTCCCATTTGTTCTCTTGTCTTACGCACTTTATCTACCTCCTTCCAAAACATCTTTTTATTCTCCCTAAAGTTTAATGATACTATCTCAACACAACTCTCATTTGACCTCTTTTTTCACCTCTTGCACCTTTCTCTTTACCTCTTTACCTCCTGCCTCTTTCTTTTATACATCTCCCAATCATCTGCACTACTTCCCTACACAAATAGTCCAAATGCCTCCCTCTTCTCTTTCACTAACAATCTTAATTCTTCATCCCACCACTCACTACCCTTTCTAATCTGCCCACCTCCCACCTTTCTCATGTCAAAGGCATCTTTTGTGCAAACCATCACTGTTTCCCTAAAAACATCCCATTCCTCCCCTATTCCCCTTACGCCATTTGCTCTCACCTTTTTCCATTCTGCATCAATCTCCCCCACTCTCCTTATGTCATTTGCTCTCACCTTTTTCCATTCTGTACTCAATCTCTCCTGGTACTTCCTCACACAAGTCTCCTTTCCAAGCTCACTTACTCTCACCATTCTCTTCACCCCAACATTCTCTCTTCTTTTCTGAAAACCTCTACAAATCTTCACCTTCGCCTTCACAAGATGATCAGACATCCCTCCAGTCGCCCCTCTCAACGCATTAACATCAAAAGTCTCTTTCACATGCCTATCAATTAACACATAATCCAATAACACTCTCTGGCCATCTCTCCTACTTACATACATATACTTATGTATATCTCTTTTTAAATCAGGTATTCCCAATCACCATTCCTTTTTCAGCACACAAATCTAAAAGCTCTTCACCACTTCCATTTACAACACTGAACACCCCAAGTATACCAATTATTCCCTCAACTGCCACATTACTCACCTTTGCATTCAAATCACCGATCACTATAACCCAGTATCGTGCATCAAAGCCGCTAACAAAACACTTGCCTTTCATGTCTTTCTTCTCATGACCAGGTGCATAGGTACCAATAATCACCCATCTCTCTCCATCCACTTTCAGTTTTACCCATATCAATCTAGAGTTTACTTTCTTATACTCTATCACATACTCCCACAACTCTTGCTTCAGTAGTGCTACTGCTTCCTTTGCTCTCGTCCTCTCACCAACCCCTGACTTTTCCTCTTCCATTTCATCATTTTTTCATCCATACATACCTGTGGATCATCTTGTGCTGAAATAAGGTGTTTGCAGGGAATAAACCTCTCTCAGAACAGACACCCATGAGATAACTTCCATTATCATTTACTCCAGGCACTCACCATTTACCAACTATCTCACCAATTTCATCATATCCCATCTTTGCATTCATAACATCCTTTACTACTATGTTTCTCTCATTCTCAAAACTGTCTATGAAATCATCTAATTCAACTTCCCAAGACAAGCTTTATTTCTTCCTTACCTTGCACATTTGTCATTTTGACAGGTGCATATACACATACCAATGCATACTTTTACCCACACTATTCTTGACCCATTCCATCTATGCTCTGCAACACCCTCCTACACTCTTGATAATAGCAGAATTGCATATACTTTTTTGGTGAAATGAATCAACACTTAAAGAAAATTAGGCTTTTCTAGACCATAGAATTAGCTTTTCTCAGCAAAGGCAAAGAGATACCACTTTTTAAGTTTGCTATTTCAATTTTTTACTTTGTCATTATGGTAAAGAATGATACAAAAGTGTGGGATTTTGCTTTACTATCCTTTAAAACTCTTTTGATATCAATCAACTCATCAGTGGTAGGGTCACATGGGATAGGGAAAAATGTGGTGTTAAATAACACTATATTATTGTAATATGTGAAAATCAAAGAATATGCAACTTTAATGTTTAAAGACTGCATTTGTGAAATAGTTCTCTATAGTATCAATTACTCTTACAAAAATCATCTACAGACCTCCACTTATCTCCAACATGTTTATTCGTTTGGCTATGAATGTAAACAGTGAGTACAGACACTAAGGACACATAAGCATTAATTCAAGCCTTATATATATATGCACACATCGGATCTCACCCAACATGTCTGCAAAACTTGGATTATGTCAAATTCAAACATTACGAGGCAGAGTAGCTTTCACTGGAATGCATAAATAATTACTTCATTCAGTTTATATATCGAATAAAACCAGACCATATTACCTAAGCAAGCACCATGTAAATGTCTGATGTAAGCTGTCTGCAGGATGATCACTTTTATCATGTCCTTGCGCTATGCATAAGGACATCACAAAATGACATTATAACGCTATAAGTATCCCTTCTACTTGTGTTTCATTTCACAGACTTTGATGATTGGAATCTTTACAGTCTCTTAAGTATTGATACAGAGTAACTGTACCCCACAAAATCCCTCCATTTCAAAGCTCTGCCCACTTTACCAGTAAAAGTTGTTGGAGCAGGAGGTGCTACACTTAAAATCTTACGATAAAATATATAAACTTAAACATGTGCGTCCGTCAACGGATGAATCATCATAAAATATGGTTTTTACCTATCATGGTTCTGAAGAATTCAAAACAATTCAAAATTTAATCCAATCTTCCATCTTACAAGACTTTCAATTATATCTTTGCTTAAGAGTATACACATATATACAATACAACCATAACACATTCATACAGGGATGTGTATTCCGATCAACATTAAATATACCTTTAATTAAGTAAAGTAAAATCATTAAGATATACCCATAATCGGTGCAAAGGCGGTGCTGAAAATGAGTCAGGCGAGACATCTGTGTTCTCAAGTCCTTATCTATCTAATAACAGTCATGTCGTTATCCAACTTACCAACAATTTAGCTTCCTGACGTTATGCAGATCCGACCCTTTCGATCTAGCGACAACCATATCCTCTGTTAATTTTACCATCTTAGAAATGTTTGAAGAACCGCACAACCAACAGAAGACGACGACCTGCTCACAACACCTGGAGAGACACAAGGCTTATTTGTATTTTTCGGAGGAGGAGGTAGGGGGTAGGGGGAGGTAATGAGGAGGTAATAATCCTTTGAAGTATATATCACCCTCACAATTACATCGATTGCATTCATGATATCATAATGATAGTACAAGATTCTTAATCTTGTTATAATAGCAAGTATAGGTAGTCACACATTAAAAGAAAAGAAATATGTACATGATCAAAAATGATAATTGCACGTAATTCAGAAACGTTGGCAAAATGTGCTGGGTACTAATGTCAATGATTCTCATAAGTTATTTGAAATAACTTCTTGAAACAATTAGTCAAATTTTACGACTAATATACTTATTATTATTATGACCCAGCACCCATCGCTGTCAAACACGAACGATATAAAATGAAATTTTCAAATACACAAGAGACAAAAGAACATGTTCTTCTTAAAATTCCCGGAAAATTGTGGACGCTTAACCACTTATTACATTCTGTAATAACCATGTTCAGAACTACAAAAAACTGTGAGGTGTACACTGAAACCTAATGCTCGTATAAAGGTAAGAAGTAAAATGGCGTTGAGAACTAAACATATGACACAAACTTTGGTCTTGGCTAGGTAGGCATGGGCGGGGTGAGCGAGGAATGGGCATCCATAATTGGTGGAAGACCTTCAACACGTGAAAGTGCTTCAGCATGATGGAGATTTGTTTGTTTCATATCAACACAGGGTATGTCGTTAAAGTAAAAAGAAGTGGCAATACATCAATGAGTGTTCATGAAAGGAAACTGGCTACAGTATTTGAAGGTCCTCAGCGAAATTTCTCATTGTCTCTCTCTTACCCATCGAAACTGTCAAGGGGGTCCATTTATGGATAATAATGAATTTAGACTCAAGCGATCTTGAGCCACTGATGATCTCGTGTATGTTTTGGTGTGCTTCAGTTCTAAGAAGCTTCGTTTTGCAGTAGCTGCTCTTCATGAAAGAGTAGAAGCAGAGCACATTGCAGATGCTAAGAGTGAAACTCTTTAATATGTCCTAAGGTATGTTGCACAACCACACACAGTCATCCATCCATGTTTTGCATCAAGGAAATAGGGCTTTCGGTTTCATTCCTTCAGCCTCACTGGGGATTTCTGCCTGTTCAGCGCTTCTTCCAGCAGCTTCTTTTAAACGTGAATATTGGTATCTGAACAAAGCTGACTGGAATAACTCGCGGAAATTCCTTTCTGACTTTCGTTGGGTAAATTGCTGTCTCTTATGAGATGATGCTTCTGTCTCTGTCAGATACATAGCAGAGGTTATTGTTGCGGGAATGGAAGCATTTATTTCCTCTTCCACCAAGACGCCCACTTCCAATTTATGGTTCAACCGTTGCTGTTCTAAGGCCATTCAAGCAAGGGATTAGGCATATCGGACTTGGAAAACTCTCCTTCTGACTTCCATTCAGACCCCGTTATCATCACAAGAACGTTACTCGTGAAGCAAAGCGTCCGTTTATTCAGAGGAAGTGCGATAACCACTGTTAGGTATTTCTGGTCTTTAGTAAAGGGCATCGCTAACTGTCGCTTTACCTTTCCTTCACTTTTCCATTCTGATGGTACCATAACTCTATCTCCCGTAGACAAAGCAACTATTTTCAGTTTTCGTTTCTGCTTTAACTCTACCTTGGATAACTATAACATTATTTCATCCCCTGATGCTCCTCTTACTAATCTTATGCTCCTCCCCGTAATCTGTTTTCGAAGTCCGAAAATCGCTTTCTCTATTGACACAAGCAAGGCTTATGATCATGATGGCATCCATCCCTGTGTACCGAAATATTATACCTTTGAACTTGCACCTGTGCTAGCTCGTCTGTTCCGTGTCTTTGTGAAATCCAGAACTTTCCCTTCTAGGAAGCATACGTTGTTAAATCCCATCCCTATGATGAGTGATCATTCTAACCCCTCTAACTATCGTCCTGTAGCTATGACATCTGCCATTTCTGAAATATTTGATTTCCTCCTCAACTCCCATATCCTGAGACAATCTAAATATCACAGTCTTCTCTCTGATCATCAATATGGCTTACATAAGGCGAGATCAACTGGTGATATTCTTCCTTATCTTACTAATGCCTGGGCATCATCCCTGAAAGATTTTGGAGAATCCTATGTGTTTGGCTTGGGGTAGCATCAGGGTCTCATCTATTTGCTCCCTTCTTCTAGCTTCCTCCCTCACTTTGCTCCCTCATATCTAGCTACTGATCTGACAGATCTATCTCTGTGGTTGTTGATGGATCACCCTCTTCCCTTTTTTCCATTAACAGCGATGTCCCTGAAAGTCCCGTATCCTACACTATTTCTCCATTTTACCAACGATTTCTTTTCTTTTACAAATAACAAAATGCACTCATATTCTAATGACTCAACACTGCATTCATCCACATATTTCACTTCTGCTCCTTCATTTCTCACTCTGTCTGCATTTCGCCTCGAAGCAATTTTCTCAATAAACTCGGACTTGGGTAGAATATCTTTAGTGGAGTAAGCGGTCTGGTTAACTTTAATTTCTCCAAGACCCAGTTCCTGTCCATCTCTTTATTTAAAATTCCTCACAACTTTCCTCTCTCCTTTGACGATTCTGTAATTCCACCTATTAACTGAATGAACGTACTTGGTATTACTACAACATTCACTTTATCTTGGAAACCCCACATTACGGAAATAGCTAGTCTGCCCACATGAAACTGGGAGTCCTGTCTAGATGTCGAAATTTCTTTGGAAAAGTTACTTTGTTTATACAAAGGATTGACTTTTCTTTGTATGGAGTACTGCTCTCACATCCAGGGTGGTTCTAGCTCTGCAATCCTTACCTGATAGAGTTAAGTCGAAAGTGGCCAGACTTATCAACGCGCCTAAGATAACTCAAACTCGACCCTCTTGCCCTATCCAGGAATGCTGATTTTCTTTCCCTTTTTATAGGAATTACTCTAGGTTTTGCTCCCGAGAGCTGGCTACTTGTTTGCCTCTACAACTAGTTAGACCTCGCAATACTCGGCAAGCTGCTAGGTCACATGATTACTAGATGGCAGCTTGCAACTCAGGGATAGGTAGTTTTGTTAACTGTTTCTTTCCCTACACCTCGAAGCATTGGAACTCATGTCTTTCCCAATAACTGTCCCTGAAGCATAAGTTTTTTCACTTCCTCCAAAATTCGTCAATACTTTCCCTTTTCTCCCGCCCCCCACCCCCACCCCATTCATTAAACTTTCTATATTTCAATCAGGGGCCCCCGATCTTCTTGTGATTGGAGCCAACAACGTAATGATATATATATATATATATATATATATATATATATATATATATATATATATATATATATATATATATTTATTTTATATTTATTTTGCTTTGTCGCTGTCTCCCGCGTTTGCGAGGTAGCGCAAGGAAACAGACGAAAGAAATGGCCCAACCCACCCCCATACACATGTATATACATACACGTCCACACACGCAAATATACATACCTATACATCTCAATGTACACATATATATATACACACAGACACATACATATATACCCATGCACACAATTCACACTGCCTTTATTCATTCCCATCGCCACCTCGCCACACATAGAATATGTGTAGAAAGCGACTAGAGGGGACGGGAGCGGGGGGCCGGAAATCCTCCCCTCCTTGTATTAACTTTCTAAAATGGGAAACAGAAGAAGGAGTCACGCGGGGAGTGCTCATCCTCCTCGAAGGCTCAGAGTGGGGTGCCTAAATGTGTGTGGATGTAACCAAGATGTGAAAAAAGGAGAGATAGGTAGTATGTTTGAGGAAAGGAACCTGGATGTTTTGGCTCTGAGTGAAACGAAGCTCAAGGGTAAAGGGGAAGAGTGGTTTGGAAATGTCTGGGGAGTGAAGTCAGGGGTTAGTGAGAGGACAAGAGCAAGGGAAGGAGTAGCAATACTCCTGAAACAGGAGTTGTGGGAGTATGTGATAGAATGTAAGAAAGTAAATTCTCGATTAATATGGGTAAAATTGAAAGTTGATGGAGAGAGGTGGGTGATTATTGGTGCATATGCACCTGGGCATGAGAAGAAAGATCATGAGAGGCAAGTGTTTTGGGAGCAGCTAAATGAGTGTGTTAGCGGTTTTGATGCACGAGACCGGGTTATAGTGATGGGTGATTTGAATGCAAAGGTGAGTAATGTGGCAGTTGAGGGAATAATTGGTATGCATGGGGTGTTCAGTGTTGTAAATGGAAATGGTGAAGAGCTTGTAGATTTATGTGCTGAAAAAGGACTGATGATTGGGAATACCTGGTTTAAAAAGCGAGATATACATAAGTATACTTATGTAAGTAGAAGAGATGGCCAGAGAGCATTATTGGATTACGTGTTAATTGACAGGCGTGCGAAAGAGAGACTTTTGGATGTCAATGTGCTGAGAGGTGCAACTGGAGGGATGTCTGATCATTATCTTGTGGAGGCTAAGGTGAAGATTAGTATGGGTTTTCAGAAAAGAAGAGTAAATGTTGGGGTGAAGAAGGTGGTGAGAGTAAGTGAGCTTGGGAAGGAGACCTGTGTGAAGAAGTATCAGGAGAGACTGTGTACAGAATGGAAAAAGGTGAGAACAATGGAAGTAAGGGGAGTGGGGGAGGAATGGGATGTATTTAGGGAATCAGTGATGGATTGCGCAAAAGATGCTTGTGGCATGAGAAGAGTGGGAGGTGGGCTGTTTAGAAAGGGTAGTGAGTGGTGGGATGAAGAAGTAAGAGTATTAGTGAAAGAGAAGAGAGAGGCATTTGGACGATTTTTGCAGGGAAAAAATGCAATTGAGTGGGAGAAGTATAAAAGAAAGAGACAGGAGGTCAAGAGAAAGGTGCAAGAGGTGAAAAAAAGGGCAAATGAGAGTTGGGGTGAGAGACTATCAGTAAATTTTAGGGAGAATAAAAAGATGTTCTGGAAGGAGGTAAATAGGGTACGTAAGACAAGGGAGCAAATGGGAACTTCAGTGAAGGGCGTAAATGGGGAGGTGATAACAAGTAGTGGTGATGTGAGAAGGAGATGGAATGAGTATTTTGAAGGTTTGTTGAATGTGTCTGATGACAGAGTGGCAGATATAGGGTGTTTGGGTCGAGGTGGTGTGCAAAGTGAGAGGGTTAGGGAAAATGATTTGGTAAACAGAGAAGAGGTAGTAAAAGCTTTGCGGAAGGTGAAAGCCGGCAAGGCAGCAGGTTTGGATGGTATTGCAGTGGAATTTATTAAAAAAGGGGGTGACTGTATTGTTGACTGGTTGGTAAGGTTATTTAATGTATGTATGACTCATGGTGAGGTGCCTGAGGATTGGCGGAATGCGTGCATAGTGCCATTGTACAAAGGCAAAGGGGATAAGAGTGAGTGCTCAAATTACAGAGGTATAAGTTTGTTGAGTATTCCTGGTAAATTATATGGGAGGGTATTGATTGAGAGGGTGAAGGCATGTACAGAGCATCAGATTGGGGAAGAACAGTGTGGTTTCAGAAGTGGTAGAGGATGTGTGGATCAGGTGTTTGCTTTGAAGAATGTATGTGAGAAATACTTAGAAAAGCAAATGGATTTGTATGTAGCATTTATGGATCTGGAGAAGGCATATGATAGAGTTGATAGAGATGCTCTGTGGAAGGTATTAAGAATATATGGTGTGGGAGGCAAGTTGTTAGAAGCAGTGAAAAGTTTTTATCGAGGATGTAAGGCATGTGTACGTGTAGGAAGAGAGGAAAGTGATTGGTTCTCAGTGAATGTAGGTTTGCGGCAGGGGTGTGTGATGTCTCCATGGTTGTTTAATTTGTTTATGGATGGGGTTGTTAGGGAGGTAAATGCAAGAGTCTTGGAAAGAGGGGCAAGTATGAAGTCTGTTGGGGATGAGAGAGCTTGGGAAGTGAGTCAGTTGTTGTTCGCTGATGATACAGCGCTGGTGGCGGATTCATGTGAGAAACTGCAGAAGCTGGTGACGTTAAGTTAAGAGTAAATGTGAATAAGAGCAAGGTTATTAGGTACAGTAGGGCTGAGGGTCAAGTCAATTGGGAGGTAAGTTTGAATGGTGAAAAACTGGAGGAAGTGAAGTGTTTTAGATATCTGGGAGTGGATCTGTCAGCGGATGGAACCATGGAAGCGGAAGTGGATCATAGGGTGGGGGAGGGGGCGAAAATTTTGGGAGCCTTGAAAAATGTGTGGAAGTCGAGAACATTATCCCGGAAAGCAAAAATGGGTATGTTTGAAGGAATAGTAGTTCCAACAATGTTGTATGGTTGCGAGGCGTGGGCTATGGATAGAGTTGTGCGCAGGAGGATGGATGTGCTGGAAATGAGATGTTTGAGGACAATGTGTGGTGTGAGGTGGTTTGATCGAGTAAGTAACGTAAGGGTAAGAGAGATGTGTGGAAATAAAAAGAGCGTGGTTGAGAGAGCAGAAGAGAGTGTTTTAAAATGGTTTGGGCACATGGAGAGAATGAGTGAGGAAAGATTGACCAAGAGGATATATGTGTCGGAGGTGGAGGGAACGAGGAGAAGAGGGAGACCAAATTGGAGGTGGAAAGATGGAGTGAAAAAGATTTTGTGTGATCGGGGCCTGAACATGCAGGAGGGTGAAAGGAGGGCAAGGAATAGAGTGAATTGGAGCGATGTGGTATACAGGGGTTGACGTGCTGTCAGTGGATTGAATCAAGGCATGTGAAGCGTCCGGGGTAAACCATGGAAAGCTGTGTAGGTATGTATATTTGTGTGTGTGGACGTGTGTATGTACATGTGTATGGGGGGGGTTGGGCCATTTCTTTCGTCTGTTTCCTTGCGCTACCTCGCGACAAAGTATAAAAAAAAAAAAAAAAAAAAAAAAAAATATATATATATATATATATATATATATATATATATATATATATATATATATATATATATATATATATATATATATATATTATCCCTGGGGATAGGGGATTAAGAATACTTCCCACGTATTCCCTGCGTGTCGTAGAAGGCGACTAAAAGGGGAGGGAGCGGGGGGCTGGAAATCCTCCCCTCTCGGGTTTTTTTTTTTTTTTTTCAATTTTCCAAAAGAAGGAACAGAGAATTGGGCCAGGTGAGGGTATTCCCTCAAAGGCCCAGTCCTCTGTTCTTCTGTTCTTAACGCTACCTCGCTAATGCGGGAAATGGCGAATAGTTTGAAAGAAAGAAAGAAATATATATATATATATATATATATATATATATATATATATATATATATATATATATATATATATATATATATATATATACACGAACAAAGTGCATATGAACGCGCATCTTCATAGAACATACAAACCTCCAACAGACAGGATCAAACCCGGGGCCTCTATGCAACAGGCGGGAGCGGTACCACTAGGCTATGATCGCCCCTGATAAGGACGCGAGGTAGCGCCAGGAAACTACAGCAAAGGCCACATTCGTTCACACTTAGTCTCTAGCCGTCATGTGTAATGCAACGAAATCACAGCTCCTTTTCCACATCCAGGCCCCACAAAACTTTCCATGGTTTACCCCTGACGCTTCACATGCACGTAGACCCCGGTATACCACATCGTTCCAATTCACTCTATTCCTTGCACGCCTTTCACCCTCCTGTATGTTCGAGCCCCGATCGCTCAAAATCTTTTTCACTCCATCTTTCCACCTCCAATTTGGTCTCCCACTTCTCCTCGTTCCCTCCACCTCTAACACATATATCCTCTTTGTCAATCTTTCCTTGCTCATTCTCTCAATGTGACCAAACCATTTCAAAACACCCTTTTCTGCTCTCTCAACCACACTCTTTTTATTACCACACATCTCTCTTACCCTTTCATTCCTTACTCGATCAAACCACCTCACACCACATATTGTCCTCAAACATCTCATTTCCAACACATCCATCCTCCTCCGCACATGCCCTGGTTCAATCCATTGACAGCCCGTCGACCCCGGTATACCACATCGTTCCAATTCACTCTATTCCTTGCACGCCTTTCACCCTCCTGTATGGTCAGGCCCCGATCGCTCAAAATCTTTTTCACTCCATCCTTCCACCTCCAATTTGGCCTTCCGTTTCTCTTTCTTCCCTCCACCTATGACACATATATCCTCTTTCTCAATCTTTCCTCACTCATTCTCTCCATGAGACCAAACCGTTTCAACACACCCTCTTCTGCTCTCTCAACCACATTCTTTTTATTACACATCTCTCTTGTATTTTCTTTACTTACTCGATCAAACCACCTCACACTACATATTGTCCTCAAACATCTCATTTTCAACACATTCACCCTCCTCCGCACAACCCTATCTATAACCCATGCCTCGCAACCATATAACATTGTTGAAACCATTATTCCTTCAAACATACCAATTTTTGCTCTCCGAGATAACGTTCTCGTCTTCCACACATTCTTCAACGCTCCCAGAACCTTCGCCCACTCTCCCGCCCTGTGACTCGCATCCGCTTCCACTCTGAGATATCTAAAGCACTTCACTTCCTACAGTTTTTCTCCATTCAAACTTACTTCCCAATCAACTTGCCCCTCAATCGTACTAAACCTGATAACCTTGCTCTTATTCACATTTACTCTCAACTTTCTTCTTTCACACACTTTACCACACTCAGTCACCAACCTCTGCAGTTTCTCACCCAAATCAGCCACCAGTGTTGTACTCACTTCCCAAGCCCTCTCATTCATAAGAGATTGCATAATTGTCCCTCTCTACAAAACTCTTGCATTCACCTCCCTAACCACCCCATCCATAAACAAATTAAACAACCATGGAGACATCACGCATCACTGCAGCAAAGCGACATTCACTGAGAACCAATCACTTTCCTCTCTTCCTACTCGTACACATGCCTTACATCCTTTGTAACAACTTTTCACTGCTTCTAGCAACTTTCCACAAAGCATCTCTATCAACACTATCATGTGCCTTCTCCAGATCCATAAAAACTACATACAAATCAATCTGTTTTTCTAAATATTTCTCACGTGCATTCTTCAAAGGAAACACCTAATCCACACATCCTCTATCACTTCTGAAACCACACTGCTCTTCCCCAATCTGATGCTCTGTACATGCCTTCACCCTCTCAATCAATAACTTCCCATATAATTTCCCAGGAATACTCAACAAACTTATATCTCTTTTATTTGAACACTCACCTTTATCCCCTTTGCCTTTCTGCAATGGTACTATGCATGCATTCCGCCAATCCTCAGGCGCTTCACCACGATCCATACATTGAATATCCCTTCCAACCAATCAACACAGTCACCCCCTTTTTTGGATAGATTCCACTGCAATACCATCCAGACCCGTTGCCTTGCCGGCTTTCATCTTCCGCAAAGTTTTCACTACCTCTTCTCTGTTTACCAAGCCATTCTCCCTGACCCTCTCACTTCGCACGCCATCTCGACCAAAACACCCTATACTTTCCACTTTATCATCAAGCACATTCAACAAACCTTTAAAACACTCACTCCATCTCCTTCTCACTTCATCACTACTTGTTATTACCTCCCCATTTGCCCCCTTCACCGATGTTCCCATTTCTTTCTTTTCTTACGCACTTTATTTACCTCTTTCCAAAACATCTTTTTATTCTCCTTAAAATTTAATGATACTCTCTCACTCCAACTCTCATTTGCCCTTTTTTCACCTTTTGCACCTTTCTCTTTACCTCCTGCCGCTTTCTTTTATACATCTCCTAGTCTTTTGCAGTATTTCTCTGCAAAAATCGTCCAAACGCCTCTCTCTTCTCTTTCACTAACAATCTTACTTCTTCACCCCACCACTCACTACCCTTTGTAAACTGCTCACTTCCCATCTTACTCATGCCACATGCATATTTTGCACAAGCCATCACTGCTTTCCAAAATACATCGAATTACTCCCCCACTCCCCTTACGTCATTTGTTCTCACCTTTTGCCATTCTGGACTCAATCTCTCCTCAGTCTTCCTCACACAAGTCTCCTTTCCAGGTTCACTTGCTCTCACCACTCTCTTCTCCCCTCCATTCTTCTTCTTTGGAAATCTTCGCCTTCGCCTCCACAAGATAGTGATGAGACATCCCTCCAGATGCCGCTCTCAGCACATTTGGACGATTTTTGTAGGGAGATAATGCAAATGACTGGGAGATGTATAGAAGAAAGAGGCAGGAGCTCAAGAGAAAGGTGTAAGAGGTGAAAAAGAGGGTTGGGGTGAGAGAGTATCATCAAATTGTAGGGAGAATAAAAAGATGTTTTGGAAGGCGGTAAATAAAGTGCGTAAGACAAGGGAACAAATGGGAATATCAGTGTAGGGGGCTAATGGGGAGGTGATAACAAGTAGTAGTGGTGTGAGAAGGAGATGGAGCGAGTATTTTGAAGGTTTGTTGAATGTGTTTGATGATAGAGTGGCAGATGTAGGGTGTTTTGGTCGAGGCGGTGTGCAAAGTGAGAGGATTAGGGAGAATGATTTGGTAAACAGAGAAGAGGTAGTAAAAGCTTTGCGGAAGATGAAAGCCGGCAAGGCAGCGGGTTTGGATGGCATTGCAGTAGAATTTATTAATAAAGGGGGTGACTGTTGTTGACTAGTTGGTAAGGTTATCAAATGTATATATGACTCATGATGAGGTGCCTGAGGACTGGCGGAATGCTTGCATAGTGCCATTGTACAAAGGCAAAGGGGATAAGAGTGAGTGCTCAAATTACAGAGGTATACGTTTGTTGAGTATTCCTGGGAAATTATATGGAAGGGTATTAATTGAGAGGGTGAAGGCATGTACAGAGCATCAGATTGGGGAAGAGCAGTGTGGTTTCAGAAGTGGTAGAGGATGTGTGGATCAGGTGTTTGCTTTGAAGTATGTATGTGAGAAATACTTAGAAAAGCAAATGGATTTGTATGTAGCATTTATGGATCTGGAGAAGGCATATGGTAGAGTTGATAGAGATGCTCTGTAGAAGGTATCAAGAATATATGGTGTGGGAGGCAAGTTGTTAGAAGCAGTGAAAAGTTTTTATCGAGGATGTAAGGCATGTGTATGTGTAGGAAGAGAGGAAAGTGACTGGTTCTCAGTGAATGTTGGTTTGCGGCAGGAGTGGGTGATGTCTTCATCGTTGTTTAATTTATCTATGGATAGGGATGTTAGGGAGGTGAAGGCAAGAGTTTTGGAAAGAAGGGCAAGTATGCGGTCTGTTGTGGATGAGAGAGCTTGGGAAGTGAGTCAGTTGTTGTTCGCTGATGATGCAGCACTGGTGGCTGATTCGGGTGAGAAACTGCAAAAGCTGGTGACTGAGCTTGGTAAAATGTGTGAAAGAAGAAAGCTGAGAGTAAATGTGAATAAGAGCAAGGTTATTAGGTACAGTAGGGTTTAGGGACAAGTCAATTGGGAGGTAAGTTTGAATGGAGAAAAACTGGAGGAAGTAAAGTGTTTTTGATATCTGGGAGTGGATTTGGCTGCGGATGGAACCATGGAAGCGGAAATGAGTCACAGGGTGAGGGAGGGGCGAAAGTTCTGGGAGCGTTGAAAAATGTGTGGAAGTCGAGAACGTTATCTTGGAAAGCAAAAATGGGTATGTTTGAAGGAATAGCGGTTCCATGAACGTTATATGGTTGCGAGTCATGGGCTATAGATAGAGTTGTGCGGAGGAGGGTGGATATGCTGGAAATGAGATGTTTGAGGACTGTATGTGTGTGAGGTGGTTTGATCGAGTAAGTAATGAAAGGGTAAGAGGGATGTGTGGTAATAAAATGAGTGAGGTTGAGAGAGCAGAAGAGGGTGTTTTGAAATGGCTTGGTCACATGAGTGAGGAATGAGTGAGGAAAGATTGACAAAGAGGATATATGTGTCAGAGGTGGAGGGAACGAGAAGTGGGAGACCAAATTGGAGGTGGAGAGATGGAGTGAAAAAGATTTTGAGTGATCGGGGCCTGAACATGCAGGAGGGTGAAAGGCGTGCAAGGAACAGAGTGAATTGGAACGATGTGGTATACCGGGGTCAACGTGCTGTCAATGGATTGAACCAGGGCATGTTTAGCGTCTGGGGTAAACCATGGAATGTTTTGTGGAGCCTGGATGTGGAAAGGGAGCTGTGGTTTCGGTGGATTATACGTGACAGATAGAGAGTGAGTGTGAACGAATGTGGCCTTTGTTGTCTTTTCCTAGCGCTACCTCGCGCACATGTGGGGGGAAGGTGTTTCATTTCATGTGTGGCGGGGTGGCGACGGCAGTGAATAAGAGTAGACAGTATGAATTATGTATATGTGTATATGTATATGTCTGGGTATATATATATATATATATATATATATATATATATATATATATATATATATATATATATATATATATATATTATATTTATATTTTTTATACTTTGTCGCTGTCTCCCGCGTTTGCGAGGTAGCGCAAGGAAACAGACGAAAGAAATGGCCCAACCCCCCCCATACACATGTATATACATACGTCCACACACGCAAATATACATACCTACACAGCTTTCCATGGTTTACCCCAGACGCTTCACATGCCTTGATTCAATCCACTGACAGCACGTCAACCCCGGTATACCACATCGCTCCAATTCACTCTATTCCTTGCCCTCCTTTCACCCTCCTGCATGTTCAGGCCCCGATCACACAAAATCTTTTGCACTCCATCTTTCCACCTCCAATTTGGTCTCCCTCTTCTCCTCGTTCCCTCCACCTCCGACACATATATCCTCTTGGTCAATCTTTCCTCACTCATTCTCTCCATGTGCCCAAACCACTTCAAAACACCCTTTTCTGCTCTCTCAACCACGCTCTTTTTATTTCCACACATCTCTCTTACCCTTACGTTACTCACTCGATCAAACCACCTCACACCACACATTGTCCTCAAACATCTCATTTCCAGCACATCCATCCTCCTGCGCACAACTCTATCCATAGCCCACGCCTCGCAACCATACAACATTGTTGGAACCACTATTCCTTCAAACATACCCATTTTTGCTTTCCGAGATAATGTTCTCGACTTCCACACATTCTTCAAGGCCCCCAGAATTTTCGCCCCCTCCCCCACCCTATGAAAGGGAGAACTAAAAGATTCTTGGTGTCAGTGGGAGGTTTGGGCTCAACTCCATAAAACGATTTCTTTGCTAACTTAAGGGATTTATCAATGAAAGATCTAGGGTACTTTAACTTAGATCCAATAGAATATATCTTCTCAAACTCATCATCAATAAACTCTGGACTGCAAAGACGTAATGCCCTAAGGAACATAGATTGAAATGATGATGATTTAACTGTCATGTTGAGATGAGTAATAATGGATATATGAGCATACATTGGTGTGTTTTCTGTATATGCTAAACTTAAACTTGTTTCCTTGTCTATGGAAAATGGTAACATACCATTATTTTCATTTTCTACAGTTAATTTGATGGATGGTACTAAATTGTTAAGTAAGGGAAGAAATATTTGTAAATTTTCATTTGTTGGCCAAACACAAAGAATATCATCTACATACCTAAACCAAATTGCATTAGAAGGTAAGATATCTTTTAGTAATTTTGTTTCAAAAAATTCCATATAAAGATTACTAAGTACATGTGAAAGAGGGTTACCCATTGCCACACCAAATTTTTGAGCAAAATAATATCCATTAAATTGAAATGATCATTGTATTGACTGGAGTAACGTCATCTCAGTTATTAACTCTAACTCTATTACCAAGAGAAATATAATTGAATCTCCTATTATTGAATACACAAAGAATTATAATCTTAACATTAGTGATTGTCTATACAAATTAGATAACTTTTTTGTTGACAAGATTTGTAAAATGATAAGTTTATGAACGCTCGTTGTATGTTTTGGACAATCACATGTTTGCCAAATGGCATCCTAGCTTCGTCTCTTCGATGTATATTAGCTGACTGTTATATTTCTCTCCTGTGTCTCCCCTGATGATATGATTATTACACGAAAGTGCACTTGGGAACTTTTCGTGTTTCATTTTCCCCGTGGACTCATAGGAATATCTTGATCACGCGCAAAATTGTGACCCTTTCCAATGTAAATATATATATATATATATATATATATTTTTTTTATACTTTGTCGCTGTCTCCCGCGTTTGCGAGGTAGCGCAAGGAAACAGACGAAAGAAATGGCCCAACCCACCCCCATACACATGTATATACATACGTCCACACACGCAAATATACATACCTACACAGCTTTCCATGGTTTACCCCAGACGCTTCACATGCCTTGATTCAATCCACTGACAGCACGTCAACCCCGGTATACCACATCGCTCCAATTCACTCTATTCCTTGCCCTCCTTTCACCCTCCTGCATGTTCAGGCCCCGATCACACAAAATCTTTTTCACTCCATCTTTCCACCTCCAATTTGGTCTCCCTCTTCTCCTTGCTCCCTCCACCTCCGACACATATATCCTCTTGGTCAATCTTTCCTCACTCATCCTCTCCATGTGCCCAAACCACTTCAAAACACCCTCTTCTGCTCTCTCAACCACGCTCTTTTTATTTCCACACATCTCTCTTACCCTTACGTTACTCACTCGATCAAACCACCTCACACCACACATTGTCCTCAAACATCTCATTTCCAGCACATCCATCCTCCTGCGCACAACTCTATCCATAGCCCACGCCTCGCAACCATACAACATTGTTGGAACCAATATTCCTTCAAACATACCCATTTTTGCTTTCCGAGATAATGTTCTCGACTTCCACACATTCTTCAAGTCCCCCAGAATTTTCGCCCCCTCCCCCACCCTATGATCCACTTCCGCTTCCATGGTTCCATCCGCTGCCAGATCCACTCCCAGATATCTAAAACACTTCACTTCCTCCAGTTTTTCTCCATTCAAACTCACCTCCCAATTGACTTGACCCTCAACCCTACTGTACCTAATAACCTTGCTCTTATTCACATTTACTCTTAACTTTCTTCTTCCACACACTTTACCAAACTCAGTCACCAGCTTCTGCAGTTTCTCACATGAATCAGCCACCAGCGCTGTATCATCAGCGAACAACAACTGACTCACTTCCCAAGCTCTCTCATCCCCAACAGACTTCATACTTGCCCCTCTTTCCAAAACTCTTGCATTTACCTCCCTAACAACCCCATCCATAAACAAATTAAACAACCATGGAGACATCACACACCCCTGCCGCAAACCTACATTCACTGAGAACCAATCACTTTCCTCTCTTCCTACACGTACACATGCCTTACATCCTCGATAAAAACTTTTCACTGCTTCTAACAACTTTCCTCCCACACCATATATTTTTAATACCTTCCACAGAGCATCTCTATCAACTCTATCATATGCCTTCTCCAGATCCATAAATGCTACATACAAATCCATTTGCTTTTCTAAGTATTTCTCACATACATTCTTCAAAGCAAACACCTGATCCACACATCCTCTACCACTTCTGAAACCACACTGCTCTTCCCCAATCTGATGCTCTGTACATGCCTTCACCCTCTCAATCAATACCCTCCCATATAATTTACCAGGAATACTCAACAAACTTATACCTCTGTAATTTGAGCACTCACTCTTATCCCTTTGCCTTTGTACAATGGCACTATGCACGCATTCCGCCAATCCTCAGGCACCTCACCATGAGTCATACATACATTAAATAACCTTACCAACCAGTCAACAATACAGTCACCCCCTTTTTTAATAAATTCCACTGCAATACCATCCAAACCTGCTGCCTTGCCGGCTTTCATCTTCCGCAAAGCTTTCACTACCTCTTCTCTGTTTACCAAATCATTTTCCCTAAGCCTCTCACTTTGCACACCACCTCGACCAAAACACCCTATATCTGCCACTCTATCATCAAACACATTCAACAAACCTTCAAAATACTCACTCCATCTCCTTCTCACATCACCACTACTTGTTATCACCTCCCCATTTGCGCCCTTCACTGAAGTTCCCATTTGCTCCCTTGTCTTACGCACTTTATTTACCTCCTAGCAGAACATCTTTTTATTCTCCCTAAAATTTAATGATACTCTCTCACCCCAACTCTCATTTGCCCTTTTTTTCACCTCTTGCACCTTTCTCTTGACCTCCTGTCTCTTTCTTTTATACATCTCCCACTCAGTTGCATTTTTTCCCTGCAAAAATCGTCCAAATGCCTCTCTCTTCTCTTTCACTAATACTCTTACTTCTTCATCCCACCACTCACTACCCTTTCTAATCAACCCACCTCCCACTCTTCTCATGCCAAAAGCATCTTTTGCGCAATCCATCACTGATTCCCTAAATACATCCCATTCCTCCCCCACTCCCCTTGCTTCCATTGTTCTCACCTTTTTCCATTCTGTACTCAGTCTCTCCTGGTACTTCCTCACACAAGTCTCCTTCTCAAGCTCACTTACTCTCACCACCCTCTTCACCCCACCATTCACTCCTCTTTTCTGAAAACCCATACAAATCTTCACCTTAGCCTCCACAAGATAATGATCAGACATCCCTCCAGTTGCACCTCTCAGCACATTAACATCCAAAAGTCTCTCTTTCGCACGCCTGTCAATTAACACGTAATCCAATAACGCTCTCTGGCCATCTCTCCTACTTACATAAGTATACTTATGTATATCTCGCTTTTTAAACCAGGTATTCCCAATCATCAGTCCTTTTTCAGCACATAAATCTACAAGCTCTTCACCATTTCCATTTACAACACTGAACACCCCATGTATACCAATTATTCCCTCAACTGCCACATTACTCACCTTTGCATTCAAATCACCCATCACTATAACCCGGTCTCGTGCATCAAAACCACTAACACACTCATTTAGCTGCTCCCAAAACACTTTCTTTCATACTATTCGCCATTTCCCGCGTTAGCAAGGTAGCGTTAGGAACAGAGGACTGGGCTTTTGAGGGAATATACTCACCTGGCCCCCTTCTCTGTTCCTTCTTTTGGAAAATTGAAAAAAAAAAAAAAACGAGAGGGAAGGATTTCCAGCCACCCGGTCCCTCCCCTTTTAGTCGCCTTCTACGACACGCAGGGAATACGTGGGAAGTATTCTTTCTCCCCTATTCCCAGGGAGACATCACATATATATATATATATATATATATATATATATATATATATATATATATATATATATATATATATATATATATATATATATATATATATGTATATATATATATATATATATATATATATATATATATATATGTGTGTGTGTGTGTGTGTGTGTGTTTCCTACATCAGCACCACTTCATATAAACTGGTTCAGCCCAATGATAGCACACACCCTGTATACCTCATCACATCCATTCCTATTCCTTGCATGATTCATACCCTACCCCATAATCAGCTCCAATCACCCAAAGCATCTATCACTTTACACTTCATTCTCTGTTTCCTCCAATTCCTCCAATTCTCAAACATTTCCTCATTAATCAGTCTCTCCTCACTCATCCTCTTCATATGTTCAAATCGTTTCAGCAAACCCTCTTCAACATTCAACCATAATCTTCTTGCTATCAAAATTCATCTCTTACTCACTCAACCCCACTCACAACACATAACGTCCTGCGGCCCCTGCAGTATATCCATCCTCTTCTGTACTTATTCATTTACGACATATCTATCTATTTTTGTTAATAAATCATAAACGAATATGCGATTCACGAATATGTTCTCAGCAACAAGAAAAAAGAAACATGAAAACTTAAGAATGCTTTCATGATCCACATCTTCAGGATGATAGAAAATGAACAAATGTTCATTACCTCTGTACTCTTGAAGACGTGAATCATTCATGAAAACATTTTAGAATCTTCAAGTCTCTTTTTCCTTGATGTTACCGACATATTCGTGAATTGCATGCATGTTTACGATTTCTTAGCAAAAACTGATAGAAAAATGGGCCTTAGATATGTAAGTACAGAAGAGGATGGATATACTGGAAAAGCCCCAGAATATTACGCGCTGTGAAGAAGGTTGATCAAGTAAGAATATATATATATATATATATATATATATATATATATATATATATATATATATATATATATATATATATATATAGTGCATAGTGCCATTGTACAAAGGCAAAGGGGATAAGAGTGAGTGCTCACTTTACAGAGGTATAAGTTTGTTGAGTATTCATGGTAAATTATATGGGAGGGTATTGATTGAGAGGGTGAAGGCATGTACAGAGCATCAGATTGGGGAAGAGCAGTGTGGTTTCAGAAGTGGTAGAGGATGTGTGGATCAGGTGTTTGCTTTGAAGAATGTATGTGAGAAATACTTAGAAAAGCAAATGGATTTGTATGTAGCATTTATGGATCTGGAGAAGGCATATGATAGAGTTGATAGAGATGCTCTGTGGAAGGTATTAAGAATATATAGTGTGGGAGGAAAGTTGTTAGAAGCAGTGAAAAGTTTTTATCGAGGATGTAAGGCATGTGTACGTGTAGGAAGAGAGGAAAGTGATTGGTTCTCAGTGAATGTAGGTTTGCGGAAGGGGTGTGTGATGTCTCCATGGTTGTTTAATTTGTTTATGGATGGGGTTGTTAGGGAGGTAAATGCAAGAGTTTTGGAAAGAGGGGCAAGTATGAAGTCTGTTGGGGATGAGAGAGCTTGGGAAGTGAGTCAGTTGTTGTTCGCTGATGATACAGCGCTGGTGGCTGCTTCATGTGAGAAACTGCAGAAGCTGCTGACTGAGTTTGGTAAAGTGTGTGGAAGAAGAAAGTTAAGAGTAAATGTGAATAAGAGCAAGGTTATTAGGTACAGTAGGGTTGAGGGTCAAGTCAATTGGGAGGTGAGTTTGAATGGAGAAAAACTGGAGGAAGTGAAGTGTTTTAGATATCTGGGAGTGGATCTGGCAGCGGATGGAACCATGGAAGCGGAAGTGGATCATAGGGTGGGGGAGGGGGCGAAAATTCTGGGGGCCTTGAAGAATGTGTGGAAGTCGAGAACATTATCTCGGAAAGCAAAAATGGGTATGTTTGAAGGAATAGTGGTTCCAACAATGTTGTATGGTTGCGAGGCGTGGGCTATGGATAGAGTTGTGCGCAGGAGGATGGATGTGCTGGAAATGAGATGTTTGAGGACAATGTGTGGTGTGAGGTGGTTTGATCGAGTGAGTAACGTAAGGGTAAGAGAGATGTGTGGAAATAAAAAGAGCGTGGTTGAGAGAGCAGAAGAGGGTGTTTTGAAGTGGTTTGGGCACATGGAGAGGATGAGTGAGGAAAGATTGACCAAGAGGATATATGTGTCGGAGGTGGAGGGAACAAGGAGAAGAGGGAGACCAAATTGGAGGTGGAAAGATGGAGTGAAAAAGATTTTGTGTGATCGGGGCCTGAACATGCAGGAGGGTGAAAGGAGGGCAAGGAATAGAGTGAATTGGAGCGATGTGGTATACCGGGGTTGACGTGCTGTCAGTGGATTGAATCAGGGCATGTGAGGCGTCTGGGTAAACCATGGAAAGCTGTGTAGGTATGTATATTTGCGTGTGTGGACGTATGTATATACATGTGTATGGGGGGGGGGTTGGGCCATTTCTTTCGTCTGTTTCCTTGCGCTACCTCGCAAACGCGGGAGACAGCGACAAAGTATAATAAATAAATATAAAATATATATATATATATATATATATATATATATATATATATATATATATATATATATATATATATATATATATATATATATATATATTTTTTTTTTTTTTTTTTTTCATACGATTCGCCATTTCCCGCATTTGCGAGGTAGCGTTAAGAACAGAGGACTGGGCCTTAGAGGGAAAATCCTCACCTGGCCCCCTTCTCTGTTCCTTCTTTGGGAAAATTAAAAAAAAACGAGAGGGGAGGATTTCCAGCCACCCGCTCCCTCCCCTTTTAGTCGCCTTCTACGACACGCAGGGAATACGTGGGAAGTATTCTTTCTCCCCTATCCCCAGGGATAATATATATATATATATATATATATATATATATATATATATATATATATATATATATATATATATATATATATATTCTTTTTTCTTTTAAACTATTCGCCATTTCCCGCGTTAGCGAGGTAGCGTTAAGAACAGAGGACTGGGCCTTTTTTGGAATATCCTCACCTGGCCCCCTCTGTTCCTTCTTTTGGAAAATAAAAAAAAAAAAAAAAAACGAGAGGGGAGGATTTCCAGCCCCCCGCTCCCTCCCCTTTTAGTCGCCTTCTACGACACGCAGGGAATACGTGAGAAGTATTCTTAATCCCCTATCCCCAGGGATATATATATATATATATATATATATATATATATATATATATATATATATATATATATATATATATATATATATATATATATATATATATATATATGTATATATATATATATATATATATATATATATATATATGCGTAAGACAAGGGAGCAAATGGGAACTTCAGTGAAGGGCGTAAATGGGGAGGTGATAACAAGTAGTGGTGATGTGAGAAGGAGATGGAATGAGTATTTTGAAGGTTTGTTGAATGTGTCTGATGACAGAGTGGCAGATATAGGGTGTTTGGGTCGAGGTGGTGTGCAAAGTGAGAGGGTTAGGGAAAATGATTTGGTAAACAGAGAAGAGGTAGTAAAAGCTTTGCGGAAGATGAAAGCCGGCAAGGCAGCAGGTTTGGATGGTATTGCAGTGGAATTTATTAAAAAAGGGGGTGACTGTATTGTTGACTGGTTGGTAAGGTTATTTAATGTATGTATGACTCATGGTGAGGTGCCTGAGGATTGGCGGAATGCATGCATAGTGCCATTGTACAAAGGCAAGGGGGATAAGAGTGAGTGCTCAAATTACCGAGGTATAAGTTTGTTGAGTATTCCTGGTAAATTATATGGGAGGGTATTGATTGAGAGGGTGAAGGCATGTACAGAGCATCAGATTGGGGAAGAGCAGTGTGGTTTCAGAAGTGGGAGAGGATGTGTGGATCAGGTGTTTGCTTTGAAGAATGTATGTGAGAAATACTTAGAAAAGCAAATGGATTTGTATGTAGCATTTATGGATCTGGAGAAGGCATATGATAGAGTTGATAGAGATGCTCTGTGGAAGGTATTAAGAATATATGGTGTGGGAGGCAAGTTGTTAGAAGCAGTGAAAAGTTTTTATCGAGGATGTAAGGCATGTGTACGTGTAGGAAGAGAGGAAAGTGATTGGTTCTCAGTGAATGTAGGTTTGCGGCAGGGGTGTGTGATGTCTCCATGGTTGTTTAATTTGTTTATGGATGGGGTTGTTAGGGAGGTAAATGCAAGAGTCTTGGAAAGAGGGGCAAGTATGAAGTCTGTTGGGGATGAGAGAGCTTGGGAAGTGAGTCAGTTGTTGTTCGCTGATGATACAGCGCTGGTGGCCGATTCATGTGAGAAACTGCAGAAGCTGGTGACGGAGTTTGGTAAAGTGTGTGGAAGAAGAAAGTTAAGAGTAAATGTGAATAAGAGCAAGGTTATTAGGTACAGTAGGGTTGAGGGTCAAGTCAATTGGGAGGTGAGTTTGAATGGAGAAAAACTGGAGGAAGTGAAGTGTTTTAGATATCTGGGAGTGGATCTGTCAGCGGATGGAACCATGGAAGCGGAAGTGGATCATAGGGTGGGGGAGGGGGCGAAAATTTTGGGAGCCTTGAAAAATGTGTGGAAGTCGAGAACATTATCCCGGAAAGCAAAAATGGGTATGTTTGAAGGAATAGTAGTTCCAACAATGTTGTATGGTTGCGAGGCGTGGGCTATGGATAGAGTTGTGCGCAGGAGGATGGATGTGCTGGAAATGAGATGTTTGAGGACAATGTGTGGTGTGAGGTGGTTTGATCGAGTAAGTAACGTAAGGGTAAGAGAGATGTGTGGAAATAAAAAGAGCGTGGTTGAGAGAGCAGAAGAGGGTGTTTTGAAATGGTTTGGGCACATGGAGAGAATGAGTGAGGAAAGATTGACCAAGAGGATATATGTGTCGGAGGTGGAGGGAACGAGGAGAAGAGGGAGACCAAATTGGAGGTGGAAAGATGGAGTGAAAAGGATTTTGTGTGATCGGGGCCTGAACATGCAGGAGGGTGAAAGGAGGGCAAGGAATAGAGTGAATTGGAGCGATGTGGTATACAGGGGTTGACGTGCTGTCAGTGGATTGAATCAAGGCATGTGAAGCGTCCGGGGTAAACCATGGAAAGCTGTGTAGGTATGTATATTTGCGTGTGTGGACGTGTGTATGTACATGTGTATGGGGAGGGTTGGGCCATTTCTTTCGTCTGTTTCCTTGCGCTACCTCGCAAACGCGGGAGACAGCGACAAAGTATAAAAAAAAAAAAAAAAAAAAAAAATATATATATATATATATATATATATATATATATATATATATATATATATATATATATATATATATATATATATATAGCGAGGTAACGCAAGGAAACAAAACTTTCTATGGTTTGCCCCAGACGCTTCACATGCCATGGTTCAATCCATTGACAGCACCTCGACCCCGGTATACCACATCGTTCAAATTCATTCTATTCGTTGCACGCCCGATCGCTTAAAAAATCTTTTTCACTCTATCCTTCCACCTCCAATTTGGCCTCCCATTTCTCGTTCCCTACACCTCTGACTCATATATCCTCTTTGTCAATCTTTCCTCACTCATCCTCTGTATGTGACGAAACCACTTCAATACATCATCTCTCTTAACCACACTCTTTTTATCAGCACATATTTTTTTTTACCATTTCATTACTTACTCGGTCAAACCGCTTCACACCACATATTGTCCTCAAACATCTCATTTCTAACACACCCATCTTCGTCCGCACAACCCTATCTATAGCCCATGCCTCGGAACCATATAACATTGTTGGAACCAATATTCCTTCAAACATACCCATTTCTGCTCTCCGAGATAACGTTCTCGACTTCCACACATTCTTGAACGCTCCTAGAACCTTCGCTTCCTCCCCCACCCTGTGACTCACTTCCGATTCCATGATTCCATCCGCTGCTAAATCCACTCCCAGATATCTAAGACACTTCACTTCCTCCAGTTTTTCTCCATTGAAACATACTTCCCAATTGAATTGTCCCTCAACTCTACTAAATATAATAACCTTGCTCTTATTCACATTTCTCTCAGCTTTCTTCTTTCACACACTTTACCAAACTCAGTCACCAGCTTTTGCAGTTTCTCACCCGAATCAGCTACCGGTGCTGTATCATCAGAGAACAACAACTAACTCATTTCCCAAGCACTCTCATCCACAAGAGACTGGATGCTCCCTCCTCTCTCCAAAACTCCTGCATTCATCTCCTTAACAACCCCATCCATAAACAAATTAAACAACCATGAAGACATTACGCACCCCTTCCACAAACTGACATCCACTGGGAATCAATCACTTTCCTCTCCTCCTACTCGCACACATGCATTACATCCTCGATAAAAACTTTCACTGCTTCTAGTGAGTTACCTATCCTACCAAATGCTCTTAATACCTTCCACAGAGCATCGCTATGAACTCTGTTGTATGCTTCTCCGGATCCATAAATGCTACATACAAATCCATCTGTTTTTCTAAGTATTTCTCACATACATACTTCAAAGCAAATTCCTGATCCACACCTTCTCTACCACTTCTGTACATGCCTTCACCCTCTCAATCAATACCCTCTCATAAAATTTCCCAGGAATAATCAACCAACTTATACCTCTGTAATTTGAACACTCACCTTTATCCCCTTTGCCTTTGTATAATGGCACTATGCTTGCATTCCGCCAATCCTCAGGCACATCGCCATGAGCCATACATACACTGAATACCCTTCCCAACCAGTCAACAACACAGTCATCCCATTTTTTAATAAATTTCACGGGAATACCATCCAGACCTTCCGCCTTGCCGGCTTTCATCTTCCGCAAAGCTTTCACTACCTCTTCTGACTCTCTCACTTCTCACACCACCTAGATCAAAACACCCTATATCTGCCACTCTGTTATCAAAC
This sequence comes from Panulirus ornatus, assembly GCF_036320965.1. Taxonomy (NCBI): domain Eukaryota; kingdom Metazoa; phylum Arthropoda; class Malacostraca; order Decapoda; family Palinuridae; genus Panulirus; species Panulirus ornatus. Next base: position 21,293,469 of record NC_092238.1, read on the forward strand.
ACATTCAACAAACCTTCAAAATATTCACTCCATCTGGTTCTCACTTCACCACTACTTGTTATTACCTCCCCATTAGCCACCTTCACCGATGTTCCCATTTGTTCTCTTGTCTTTCGCACTTCATTTACCTCCTTCCAAAATATCTTTATTTTCGCTAAAATGTAATGATACTCTCTCGCCATAATTCTCATTTGCCCTCTTTTTCACCTCCTGCCTATTTCTATGTGTCCCAGTCATCTACAGTATTTCTCTTCTCTTTTTCTATCTTACTTCTTCATTCCACCACTTACTACCCTTTCTAATCTGCCCACCTCCCACGCTTCTCATGCCAAAGCAACTTTTGCGCAAGCCATCACTGCTTCCTTAAATACAGCCCATTCCTCCCCCAATCCCCTTATGTCATTTGCTCTCACCTTTTTCCATTCTGCACTCAATCTCTCCTGGTACTTCCTAACACAAGTCTCTTTTCCAAGCACACTTACTTTCACCACTCTCTTTACCCCAACATTCTCTCTTCTTTTCTGAAAACCTCTACAAATCTTCACCTTCACATCTACAAGATAATGACCAGACATCCTTCCATTTACCTCTCTTAGTACATTAACGTCAAAAAGTCTCTCTTTCACGCTCCTATCAATTAAAACGTAATCCCATAACGCTCTCTGGCCATCTCTCCTACTTACATACGTATACTTATGGGTATCTCTCTTTTGAAACCAGGTATTCCCAATCACTAGTCCTTTTTCAACACACAAATATACAAGCTCTTCACCATTTCTATTCACAACACTGAGCTCCCCATGAACACCAATTATTC
>NC_092238.1:21299285-21413144 GCF_036320965.1 Panulirus ornatus
AAGCTCACTTACTCTCACCACCCTCTTCACCCCAACATTCACTCTTCTTTTCTGAAAACACATACAAATCTTCACCTTAGCCTCCTCAAGATAATGATCAGACATCCCTCCAGTTGCACCTCTCAGCACATGAACATCCAAAAGTCTCTCTTTCGCGCGCCTGTCAATTAACACCTAATCCAATAACGCTCTCTGGCCATCTCTCCTACTTACATCCGTATACTTATGTATATCTCGCTTTTTAAACCAGGTATTCCCAATCACCAGTCCTTTTTCAGCACATAAATCTACAAGCTCTTCACCATTTCCATTTACAACACTGAACACCCCATATATATATATATATATATATATATATATATATATATATATATATATATATATATATATATATATATATATATATATATATATATATATTTATATATATATATATATATATATATATATATATATATATATATATATATATATATATATATATATATATATATATATATATATATATATATATATATATATATGGATCTGGAGAAGGCATATGAAAGAGTTGATAGAGATGCTCTGTGGAAGGTATTAAGAATGTATGGTGTGGGAGGCAAGTTGTTAGAAGCAGTGAAGAGTTTTTGTCGAGGATGTAAGGCATGTGTACGTGTAGGAAGGGAGGAAAGTGATTGGTTCTCAGTGAATGTAGGTTTGCGGCAGGGGTGTGTGATGTCTCCATGGTTGTTTAATTTGTTTATGGATGGGGTTGTTAGGGAGGTAAATGCAAGAGTCCTGGAAAGAGGGGCAAGTATGAAGTCTGTTGGGGATGAGAGAGCTTGGGAAGTGAGTCAGTTGTTGTTCGCTGATGATACAGCGCTGGTGGCTGATTCATGTGAGAAACTGCAGAAGCTGGTGACTGAGTTTGGTAAAGTGTGTGGAAGAAGAAAGTTAAGAGTAAATGTGAATAAGAGCAAGGTTATTAGGTACAGTAGGGTTGAGGGTCAAGTCAATTGGGAGGTGAGTTTGAATGGAGAGAAACTGGAGGAAGTGAAGTGTTTTAGATATCTGGGAGTGGATCTGTCAGCGGATGGAACCATGGAAGCGGAAGTGGATCATAGGGTGGGGGAGGGGGCGAAAATTTTGGGAGCCTTGAAAAATGTGTGGAAGTCGAGAACATTATCTCGGAAAGCAAAAATGGGTATGTTTGAAGGAATAGTGGTTCCAACAATGTTGTATGGTTGCGAGGCGTGGGCTATGGATAGAGTTGTGCGCAGGAGGATGGATGTGCTGGAAATGAGATGTTTGAGGACAATGTGTGGTGTGAGGTGGTTTGATCGAGTAAGTAACGTAAGGGTAAGAGAGATGTGTGGAAATAAAAAGAGCGTGGTTGAGAGAGCAGAAGAGGGTGTTTTGAAATGGTTTGGGCACATGGAGAGAATGAGTGAGGAAAGACTGACCAAGAGGATATATGTGTCGGAGGTGGAGGGAACGAGGAGAAGAGGGAGACCAAATTGGAGGTGGAAAGATGGAGTGAAAAAGATTTTGTGTGATCGGGGCCTGAACATGCAGGAGGGTGAAAGGAGGGCAAGGAATAGAGTGAATTGGAGCGATGTGGTATACAGGGGTTGACGTGCTGTCAGTGGAGTGAATCAAGGCATGTGAAGCGTCTGGGGTAAACCATGGAAAGCTGTGTAGGTATGTATATTTGCGTGTGTGGACGTGTGTATGTACATGTGTATGGGGGGGGGTTGGGCCATTTCTTTCGTCTGTTTCCTTGCGCTACCTCGCAAACGCGGGAGACAGCGACAAAGTAAAAAAAAAAAAAAAAAAAAAAAAAAAAAATATATATATATATATATATATATATATATATATATATATATATATATATATATATATATATATATATATATATATATATATATATATATATATAGCGACAGGAATGGATGAAGGCAAGCAAGTATGAATACGTACATGTCTATATATGTTTATGTCTGTGTTTGTGTATATATATGTTGATATGTATATGTATAGTGAAATTGGAGAAAAATGTAGCTTAGACATTGAAGCTTATTGATACAGTGGTTAAATTGATGAGAACTGCTATTGACGTTTGTGTAAATAAATTATACATTTCCTTTTTTCCATAGCCAGAGGTTGAACCATTATGTGACATTCTTTTTTTTCATTCATTTCAAGCTAGAAGTTTCAGTTTTCTAAATTGTTTCTTACATTTCTCATATGTATATATGTGTATGTGTGTGTGTGTGTGTATATGTGCGTATGTATGTGTATGTGTGTGTATGTGTATATGTATATATATATGTATATTATCCCTGGGGATAGGGGTGAAAGAATACTTCCCACGTATTCCTCGCGTGTCGTAGAAAGCGACTAGAGGGGACGGGAGCGGGGGGCCAGAAATCCTCCCCTCCTTGTATTAACTTTCTAAAATGGGAAACAGAAGAAGGAGTCACGCGGGGAGTGCTCATCCTCCTCGAAGGCTCAGAGTGGGGTGCCTAAATGTGTGTGGATGTAACCAAGATGTGAAAAAAGGAGAGATAGGTAGTATGTTTGAGGAAAGGAACCTGGATGTTTTGGCTCTGAGTGAAACGAAGCTCAAGGGTAAAGGGGAAGAGTGGTTTGGGAATGTCTGGAGAGTAAAGTCAGGGAAGGAGTAGCAATACTCCTGAAACAGGAGTTGTGGGAGTATGTGATAGAGTGTAAGAAAGTAAATTCTCGATTAATATGGGTAAAACTGAAAGTTGATGGAGAGAGGTGGGTGATTATTGGTGCATATGCACCTGGGCATGAGAAGAAAGATCAAGAGAGGCAAGTGTTTTGGGAGCAGCTGAATGAGTGTGTTAGTGGTTTTGATGCACGAGACCGGGTTATAGTGATGGGTGATTTGAATGCAAAGGTGAGTAATGTGGCAGTTGAGGGAATAATTGGTATACATGGGGTGTTCAGTGTTGCAAATGGAAATGGTGAAGAGCTTGTAGATTTATGTGCTGAAAAAGGACTGATGATTGGGAATACCTGGTTTAAAAAGCGAGATATACATAAGTATACTTATGTAAGTAGGAGAGATGGCCAGAGAGCGTTATTGGATTAGGTGTTAATTGACAGGCGTGCGAAAGAGAGACTTTTGGATGTTAATGTGCTGAGAGGTGCAACTGGAGGGATGTCTGATCATTATCTTGTGGAGGCTAAGGTGAAGATTTGTATGGGTTTTCAGAAAATAAGAGTGAATGTTGGGGTGAAGAGGGTGGTGAGAGTAAGTGAGCTTGAGGAAGAGACCTGTGTGAGGAAGTACCAGGAGAGACTGAGTACAGAATGGAAAAAGGTGAGAACAATGGAAGTAAGGGGAGTGGGGGAGGAATGGGATGTATTTAGGGAATCAGTGATGGATTGCGCAAAAGATGCTTGTGGCATGAGAAGAGTGGGAGGTGGGTTGATTAGAAAGGGTAGTGAGTGGTGGGATGAAGAAGTAAGATTATTAGTGAAAGAGAAGAGAGAGGCATTTGGACGATTTTTGCAGGGAAAAAATGCAATTGAGTGGGAGATGTATAAAAGAAAGAGACAGGAGGTCAAGAGAAAGGTGCAAGAGGTGAAAAAAAGGGCAAATGAGAGTTGGGGTGAGAGAGTATCATTAAATTTTAGGGAGAATAAAAAGATGTTCTGGAAGGAGGTAAATGAAGTGCGTAAGACAAGGGAGCAAATGGGAACTTCAGTGAAGGGCGCAAATGGGGAGGTGATAACAAGTAGTGGTGATGTGAGAAGGAGATGGAGTGAGTATTTTGAAGGTTTGTTGAATGTGTTTGATGACAGAGTGGCAGATATAGGGCGTCTTGGTCGAGGTGGTGTGCAAAGTGAGAGGGTTGGGGAAAATGACTTGTAAACAGAGAAGAGGTAGTGAAAGCTTTGCGGAAGATGAAAGCCGGCAAGGCAGCAGGTTTGGATGGTATTGCAGTGGAATTTATTAAAATAGGGGGTGACTGTATTGTTGACTGGTTGGTAAGGTTATTTAATGTATGTATGACTCATGATGAGGTGCCTGAGGATTGGCGGAATGCGTGCATAGTGCCATTGTACAAAGGCAAAGGGGATAAGAGTGAGTGCTCAAATTACAGAGGTATAAGTTTGTTGAGTATTCCTGGTAAATTATATGGGAGGGTATTGATTGAGAGGGTGAAGGCATGTACAGAGCATCAGATTGGGGAAGAGCAGTGTGGTTTCAGAAGTGGTAGAGGATGTGTGGATCAGGTGTTTGCTTTGAAGAATGTATGTGAGAAATACTTAGAAAAGCAAATGGATTTGTATGTAGCATTTATGGATCTGGAGAAGGCATATGATAGAGTTGATAGATATGCTCTGTGGAAGGTATTAAGAATATATGGTGTGGGAGGAAAGTTGTTAGAAGCAGTGAAAAGTTTTTATCGAGGATGTAAGGCATGTGTACGTGTAGGAAGAGAGGAAAGTGATTGGTTCTCAGTGAATGTAGGTTTGCGGCAGGGGTGTGTGATGTCTCCATGGTGGTTTAATTTGTTTATGGATCGGGTTGTTAGGGAGGTAAATGCAAGAGTTTTGGAAAGAGGGGCAAGTATGAAGTCTGTTGGGGATGAGAGAGCTTGGGAAGTGAGTCAGTTGTTGTTCGCTGATGATACAGCGCTGGTGGCTGATTCATGTAAGAAACTGCAGAAGCTGGTGACTGAGTTTGGTAAAGTGTGTGAAAGAAGAAAGTTAAGAGTAAATGTGAATAAGAGCAAGGTTATTAGGTACAGTAGGGTTGAGGGTCACGTCAATTGGGAGGTAAGTTTGAATGGAGAAAAACTGGAGGGAGTAAAGTGTTTTAAATATCTGGGAGTGGATCTGGCAGCGGATGGAACCATGGAAGCGGAAGTGAATCGTAGGGTGAGGGAGGGGGCGAAAATCCTGGGAGCGTTGAAGAATGTGTGGAAGTCGAGAACATTATCTCGGAAAGCAAAAATGGATATGTTTGAAGGAACAGTGGTTCCAACAATGTTGTATGGTTGCGAGGCGTGGGCTATGGATAGAGTGTTGCACAGGAGGGTGGATGTGCTTGAAATGAGATGTTTGAGGACAAAATGTGGTGTGAGGTGGTTTGACCGAGTAAGTAATGTAAGGGTAAGATAGATGTGTGGAAATAAAAAGAGCGTGGTTGATAGAGCAGAAGAGGGTGTTTTGAAATGGTTTGGTCACATGGAGAGAATGAGTGAGGAAAGATTGACCAAGAGGATATATATGTCGGAGGTGGAGGGAACGAGGAGAAGTGGGAGACCAAATTGGAGGTGGAAAGATGGAGTGAAAAAGATTTTGAGTGATCGGTACCTGAACATGCAGGAGGGTAAAAGGCGGGCAAGGAATAGAGTGAATTGGATCGATGTGGTATACCGGGGTTGACGTGCTGTCAGTGGATTGAACCAGGGCATGTCTGGGGTAAACCATGGAAAGCTGTGGGGCCTGGATGTGGAAAGGGAGCTGTGGTTTCGGGCATTATTGCATGACCGCCTGAGACTGAGTGTGAATGAAAGAGGCCTTTGTTGTCTTTTCCTAGCGCTATCCCGCTCACATGAGGGGGGAGGGGGAAGGTATTCCATGTGTGGCGAGGTGGCGATGGGAACGAATAAAGGCAGACAGTGTGAATTGTGTGCATGGGTATATATGTATGTGTCTGTGTGTGTATATATATGTGTACATTGAGATGTATAGGTATGTATATTTGCGTGTGTGGACGTGTGTGTATATACATGTGTATGGGGGTGGGTTGGGCCATTTCTTTCGTCTGTTTCCTTGCGCTACCTCGCAAACGCGGGAGACACTGACAAAGCAAAATAAAAAAAAAATGTATATACATATATATATATATATATATATATATATATATATATATATATATATATATATATATATATAAATATATATATATATATATATATTCCTATGAGTCCACGGGGAAAATGAAACACGAAAATGTGATGTGAATATTACACGAAAGTGCACTTGGGAACTTTTCGTGTTTCATTTTCCCCGTGGACTCATAGGAATATCTTGATCACGCGCAAAATTGTGATCCTATATCTTTCTTTCTTTATACATGCGCCATTTCCCGGTTTAGCGAGGTAGCGTTAAGAACAGAGGACTGGACCTTTGAGGGAATATGCTCACCTGGCCCCCTTATATATATATATATATATATATATATATATATATATATATATATATATATATATATATATATATATATATATATATATATATATATATTATCCCTGGGGATAGGGGATTAAGAATACTTCCCACGTATTCCCTGCGTGTCGTAGAGGGGGCGACTAAAAGGGGAGGGAGCGGGGGGCTGGAAATCCTCCCCTCTCGTTTTTTTTTTTTCATTTTCCAAAAGAAGGAACAGAGGGGGCCAGGTGAGGATATTCCAAAAAAGGCCCAGTCCTCTGTTCTTAAAGCTACCTCGCTAACGCGGGAAATGGCGAGTAGTTTAAAAGAAAAGAAAAGATATATATATATATATATATATATATATATATATATATATATATATATATATATATATATATATATATATATATATATATATATATATATATATATATAAAGATGTTCTGGAAGGAGGTAAATAAAGTGCGTAAGACAAGGGAGCAAATGGGAACTTCAGTGAAGGACGCAAATGGGGAGGTGATAACAAGTAGTGGTGATGTGATAAGGAGATGGAGTGAGTATTTTGAAGGTTTGTTGAATGTGTTCGATGACAGAGTGGCAGATATAGGGTGTTTTGGTCGAGGTGGTGTGCAAAGTGAGAGGGTTAGGGAAAATGATTTGGTAAACAGAGAAGAGGTAGTGAAAGCTTTGCGGAAGATGAAAGCCGGCAAGGTAGCAGGTTTGGATGGTATTGCAGTGGAATTTATTAAAAAAGGGGGTGACTGTATTGTTGACTGGTTGGTAAGGTTATTTAATGTATGTATGACTCATGGTGAGGTGCCTGAGGATTGGCGGAATGCGTGCATAGTGCCATTGTACAAAGGCAAAGGGGATAAGAGTCAGTGCTCAAATTACAGAGGTATAAGTTTGTTGAGTATTCCTGGTAAATTATGTGGGAGGGTATTGATTGAGAGGGTGAAGGCATGTACAGAGCCTCAGATTGGGGAAGAGCAGTGTGGTTTCAGAAGTGGTAGAGGATGTGTGGATCAGGTGTTTGCTTTGAAGAATGTATGTGACAAATACTTAGAAAAGCAAATGGATTTGTATGTAGCATTTATGGATCTGGAGAAGGCATATGATAGAGTTGATAGAGATGCTCTGTGGAAGGTATTAAGAATATATGGTGTGGGTGGCAAGTTGTTAGAAGCAGTGAAAAGTTTTTATCGAGGATGTAAGGCATGTGTACGTGTAGGAAGAGAGGAAAGTGATTGGTTCTCAGTGAATGTAGGTTTGCGGCAGGGGTGTGTGATGTCTCCATGGTTGTTTAATTTGTTTATGGATGGGGTTGTTAGGGAGGTGAATGCAAGAGTTTTGGAAAGAGGGGCAAGTATGAAGTCTGTTGGGGATGAGAGAGCTTGGGAAGTGAGTCAGTTGTTGTTCGCTGATGATACAGCGCTGGTGGCTGATTCATGTGAGAAACTGCAGAAGCTGGTGACTGAGTTTGGTAAAGTGTGTGAAAGAAGAAAGTTAAGAGTAAATGTGAATAAGAGCAAGGTTATTAGGTACAGTAGGGTTGAGGATCAAGTCAATTGAGAGGTGAGTTTGAATGGAGAAAAACTGGAGGAAGTGAAGTGTTTTAGATATCTGGGAGTGGATCTGGCAGCGGATGGAACCATGGAAGCGGAAGTGGATCATAGGGTGGGGGAGGGGACGAAAATTCTGGGAGCCTTGAAGAATGTGTGGAAGTCGAGAACATTATCTCGGAAAGCAAAAATGGGTATGTTTGAAGGAATAGTGGTTCCAACAATGTTTTATGGTTGCGAGGCGTGGGCTATGGATAGAGTGGTGCGCAGGAGGATGGATGTGCTGGAAATGAGATGTTTGAGGACAATGTGTGGTGTGAGGTGGTTTGATCGAGTAAGTAACGTAAGGGTAAGAGAGATGTGTGGAAATAAAAAGAGCGTGGTTGAGAGAGCAGAAGAGGGTGTTTTGAAATGGTTTGGGCACATGGAGAGAATGAGTGAGGAAAGATTGACCAAGAGGATATATGTGTCGGAGGTGGAGGGAACGAGGAGAAGAGGGAGACCAAATTGGAGGTGGAAAGATGGAGTGAAAAAGATTTTGTGTGATCGGGGCCTGAACATGCAGGAGGGTGAAAGGAGGGCAAGGAATAGAGTGAATTGGATCGATGTCGTATACCGGGGTTGACGTGCTGTCAGTGGATTGAATCAAGGCATGTGAAGCGTCTGGGGTAAACCATGGAAAGCTGTGTAGGTATGTATATTTGCGTGTGTGGACGTATGTATATACATGTGTATGGGGGTGGGTTGGGCCATTTCTTTTGTATGTTTCCTTGCGCTACCTCGCAAACGCGGGAGACAGCGGCAAAATATATATATATATATATATATATATATATATATATATATATATATATATATATATATATATATATATATATATATATGTATATATATATATATATATATATATATATATATATATATATATATATATATATATATATATATATATATATATATATATATATATATATATATATTCTTTTTTCTTTTTTATTAAACTATTCGCCATTTCCCGCGTTAGCGAGGTAGCATTAAGAACAGAGGACTGGGCCTTTGAGGGAATACCTTCACCTGGCCCAATTCTCTGTTCCTTCTTTTGGAAAATTAAAGAAAAAACGAGAGGGGAGCATTTCCAGCCCCCCGCTCCCTCCCCTTTTAGTCGCCTTCTACGACACGTAGGGAATATATATATATATATATATATATATATATATATATATATATATATATATATATATATATATATATATATATATATATATATATATATATATATATATATTATCCCTGGGGATAGGGGATTAAGAATACTTCCCACGTATTCCCTGCGTGTCGTAGAAGGCGACTAAAAGGGGAGGGAGCGGGGGGCTGGAAATCCTCCCCTCTCGTTTTTATTTTAATTTTCCAAAACAAGGAACAGAGAAGGGGGCCATGTGAGGATATTCCCTACAAGGCCCAGTCCTCTGTTCTTAACGCTACCTCGCTGACGCGGGAAATGGCGATTAGTTTGAAAGAAAAGAAAGAATATATATATATATATATATATATATATATATATATATATATATATATATATATATATATATATATATATATATATATATATATATATATATTTTTTTTTTTTTTCATAATATTCGCCATTTCCCGCGATAGCGAGGTAGCGTTAAGAACAGAGGACTGGGCCTTTGAGGGAATATCCTCATTTGGCCCTCTTCTCTGTTCTTTCTTTTGGAAAATTAAAAGAAAAAAAAACGAGAGGAGAGGATTTCTAGCCCCCCGCTCTCTTCCCTTTTAGTCGCCTTCTAGGACACGCAGGGAATGCCTGGGAAGTATTCCTTCTCCCCTATCCCCAGGGAGACATCACATATATATATATATATATATATATATATATATATATATATATCCCATTTTAGAAAGTTAATACAAGGAGGGGAGGATTTCCGGCCCCCCGCTCCCGTCCCCTCTAGTCGCTTTCTACGACACGCGAGGAATACGTGGGAAGTATTCTTTCACCCCTATCCCCAGAGGATGTGTGGATCAGGTGTTTGCTTTGAAGAATGTATGTGAGAAATACTTAGAAAAGCAAATGGATTTGTATGTAGCATTTATGGATCTGGAGAAGGCATATGATAGAGTTGATAGAGATGCTCTGTGGAAGGTATTAAGAATATATGGTGTGGGAGGCAAGTTGTTAGAAGCAGTGAAAAGTTTTTATCGAGGATGTAAGGCATGTGTACGTGTAGGAAGAGAGGAAAGTGATTGGTTCTCAGTGAATGTAGGTTTGCGGCAGGGGTGTGTGATGTCTCCATGGTTGTTTAATTTGTTTATGGATGGGGTTGTTAGGGAGGTAAATGCAAGAGTCTTGGAAAGAGGGGCAAGTATGAGGTCTGTTGGGGATGAGAGAGCTTGGGAAGTGAGTCAGTTGTTGTTCGCTGATGATACAGCGCTGGTGGCGGATTCATGTGAGAAACTGCAGAAGCTGGTGACGGAGTTTGGTAAAGTGTGTGGAAGAAGAAAGTTAAGAGTAAATGTGAATAAGAGCAAGGTTATTAGGTACAGTAGGGTTGAGGGTCAAGTCAATTGGGAGGTGAGTTTGAATGGAGAAAAACTGGAGGAAGTGAAGTGTTTTAGATATCTGGGAGTGGATCTGTCAGCGGATGGAACCATGGAAGCGGAAGTGGATCATAGGGTGGGGGAGGGGGCGAAAATTTTGGGAGCCTTGAAAAATGTGTGTGTGGACGTATGTATATACATGTGTATGGGGGGGGTTGGGCCATTTCTTTCGTCTGTTTCCTTGCGCTACCTCGCAAACGCGGGAGACAGCGACGAGGTATAAAAAAAAAAAAAAAAAAAATATATATATATATATATATATATATATATATATATATATATATATATATATATATATATATATATATATATATATATATATCTTTTTTAAACTTTTTTTTAAACTATCGGCCATTTCCCGCATTAGCGAGGTAGCATTAAGAACAGAGGACTGGGCCTTTGTGGAATATCCTCACCTGGCCCCCCTCTGTTCCTTCTTTTGGAAAATTAAAAAAAAGAAAAAAAAAATGAGAGGGAAGGATTTCCAGCCTCCTGCTCCCTCCCCTTTTAGTCGCCTTCTACGACACGCAGGGAATACGTGGGAAGTATTCTTCATCCCCTATCCCCAGGGATAATATATAATTAAGTCCAACAATACACCTAGGTCTAAGGGGATTTATAATGAAAACAACAACCGTACCGAATACATTCAGATCTAGCCATCTGAATTATAGTAAACACTGTATATAACAATAATAGTGAGGAGAAATACAGCCTAGACAACGATAAATCACATCAAATTTTGGGGTTAAAAAGGATACTTTATTTGAAGTAATTTATTTTCTTGCTCGTTCACACTCGCTAGCCACCATTTTAACTTGCAATCCAGCTAGATCTTGAAAAAAGAAAAGATACTGCTGCTATTAGTGAAAAGTAGCCAGCTAATTTGTAAGGCAACCGTCAGGTTTTTAAGCTTTCTTCTTTAGGTTGAAATATCAAGCTGTGATTAGTCAACGCTAACTAGATAGCTTGGCTAATAAGAAATATGAATGCTTTGCTACCAAGCTGTTCATAATATCTCGGGCAGTTTTTACTGCATATGCTGTAGCTTCCAGAGCAGAACACAGTACTGTTGCCGATCTAACTTGATGGATATCAAAGACTATAAACAAAACTATCAAGAATATTTATCCTGAGTGAATCAACATCTTCATCTTTCTTACTTCCTATTCTCTGTTCCTTAAGTTTACGTCGTCTTCGACGCCATGGTGATGAGTCATGCTGCAGTTCTTGTTTCAAGCTATTACATGTCTATAACATGCACTGCTATTGTTCATAGTTCATTCATGATAGGCATGGGCTCCTAGGTTGTATGGATAATTTACCACTGGCCACTGATGGCTTTATGGTAAAATCTACGTAATGACAATCGGTCTTCTATTACACAGGCCATATCCATTAAGATCTTATAATTATGCTTGTTCCATCAGGCAACAGGTTTTCTTAGTAAGTAGAGAATTAAAGAATTTGTAACTTACCGAAATGGATATATATCAAAACATAAAGACGGAGGGGAAAATGGCGGCTCATGCATCAGATGGCTATCGTGTTGAGGTGTAAATACTTTACCTGCCGCTCGCCAGATGGACGCCAGGGTACGTGATGCGGGCACATCAAAACAGTAACATATCGATGCGAAGGATAGACGAATGCAAGAGTAGATTTTATGATTAAAGAAATGTAACTATTTCTTTAGACTCTTTACTTCTTTCGTTTAGATTAGGATGATTAAAGGAACCCCTATAGTTCCTGGAGCGTAAGTGACCGCTTAACCTGCTTTCTAGGAACGCTATTCAGCAGAGTTTAGTCATTTGTTTTACGTTGCACCACAGACTACGTTGTATTCATTTATTGTAGTCATGTTTGCTAAACTATATGCACTACGTATATATGTATATAATGCATATTCAATGTTTGAGAAAGCATGTGGCTACCATTTTTTTTTTTTTTTAGTTGGAGGCTCCAATCACGGACAAAAGTCCACATCAAGGCTGGGCCTTAATAGAAACATAGAGAGGATTATGAAAGCGAAAGAGACAAGGGTAAGTATTTACGAATTTTGTAGGAAGTTAAAAAAAATGTCTTTTACAGTGTGCCAGGTCATAATTACTGGGAAAGACATAAGAAGATAAAGAATTCCAAAGCTTCGGAGAAACAGTTAACAAAACGCCCATCCTTGAGTTGCCAAAGGCCACACAGTAATCATGTGACTCAGCAGCATCCCGAGTATCATGAGGTCATGTGGGGCACACAAGCAGCCAAAACCAGAGTAATACCTACAGAAGCGGGAAAATGAACCAACATTGCAGCGTAGCGCAAGAGGATCAAGATTTGAAGTTAGCCTGGGAGAGTTTATAAGTCGGACAGCTTTCGACACAACTTGTAAAAATGCAAAGCTAGAACCACCCTAGAAGTGAGAGCAGTACTCCTTGTAAAGAGGAATCAACCCATTTTATACATGGAACAACTGTTCAAAAGAAAAGAAATTTCGACATCTAAACAGGTCAACCATTTTCTTAGACAGACTTAGCTATCTCTGTACTGTGCGGTCTCCAAGAAATAGTGGATATTACAGTGATATTACGTATCTCCATTGAGTCAAGAGGTGGAATTACATAACCGTCAAAGGAGAGACGAGGATTGTGAGGAATCTTCGACAGGGAGATGGTAGAAACTGGGTCTTGGAGGCATTAATTTTGACGAGATTTCCTCTACCCCACTGAGATATCCTGTCCAAGTCTGAGTTTATTGAGGAAGTTTTGTCGAGACGAGACGCAAATCGAGCGAAAGGAGCAGAATTGAAGGATGTGGATGAATACAGTGTTGAGTCCTCAGCGTATGAGTGCACTTGGTTATTTGTGGAAGAGAGGAAATCGTTGATGAAAAGGAGAAAAAGTGTAGGGGACGGGACAGAACGGGACACCGCTGTTGATGGAGAAGGAGGGGGGGGGGGGGGGGCTGATCCATCAACAACAACAGAGATAGACCGGCCGGAGAGGAAGCTAGATATGAAGGACAAAGTGAGGGACGGAAGCCAAAAGAGGGGAGCTTAGAGATCAGTCCAGTCCACCTTGACACTCGGACTTTTCATCCGAGGCACCAGGTCAAGTTGGGGTCAACTTACGGCCCCCCATACAGTGTCGTCGCTGTCAGGACAAGAGAAGGTGAAGCCTGTAGGCAGATGTGAGACGAACTTAAGTTCCTTTCAGCCAGTCAGCTGTTTCACCAATTACCGCCGGACCTGTGGCCCTCCAGCCAAGTAGGAGTGGCACTTGGGAGCCACCCTCCTCCAATCACAACTGGGCCTTAGGCCCATAGCCAATCAAGGGTGGCATCATAGGGTAACAGGGCGGATGCAAGTCGTTCCTGTTTGTAATAAAAACCTCTGACACCCGCTGAGCCTCGATTCCTTCAGCAGTCTCGAGCCCAGCAAGATAATGTGAGTTTTCCCTGTCTCGAACCCTGTAGCCACCGCTGCCCTAGTTTGTAAGATGTTTACTGTGTCACGTCAGGTTTAGCTAAGTGTAACGATGATGTTTACTGTGTCACGCGTCAGGTCTAACTAAGTGTAATGTTATCGAACAAATTGTCATAAAGGAAAGAGATCTCCTGGCTTGAAATCTTATCTGGAATGTTAACTCATGTTTAATGTTAAATCCTGTTCAATGTTAACTCATGTTCAGTGTTAACTCAGGTTCAATGTTAACTCATGTTTAATGTTAACTCCTGTTCAATGTTAACTCATGTTCAGTGTTAACTCAGGTTCATTGTTAACTCATGTTCAGTGTTAACTCATGTTCAATGTTCAATGTTAAACTCATGTTCAGTGTTAGCGTAAATGAAAGTAATTCTGATGCTGGTATTTGTTTAATCTCATGCCTTTAATTAAGATAGTGTTATCCTGCGTTGTGTAACGTAACAAATCTAACTTCCTTGCGAAGACAAGGATCAGCATAGTATTTGTAACATATGTATGTTACTGGCGACCTTGCTCAAATAAGTATTGAGTTCGTAACACAAGGAACAAGATCGTCTTGTTCCTTGTGTTACGAGGGTTCCTAATTCACCCTTCTTAGGGATCGCACACACTAACGCACGCTTCGAAAAAGGAACGAAGTTTGATTTTAGGCAGAAGCGGAACAGACGAGCAGCACAAGTGCAGGTTCAGAGGCACACTCATTCAGTATAGGGGAATGACCTTCATCAGGACCATAAACCCTGCTTGTGTCCAGAGAGAGACGTTCTTTTCAGACAGTCGGAAAATAGAATACAGGGAGGGACGTAGAATTAGTAAGAGGAGCAACAGAGGGTGAAGGAATGTTAGAATTATGCGAGGTGGAGTTAGAGGAGAAATGTGAACCAGAGAGTTGCTTTGTCTACGGGAGAGGCAGCCACTGTATTGTCAGAACGGAAAGGTGAAGGATAAGTAGGGCAACAGAAGTTATTAGAGGTGCTCTTAGCTAAAGACTAGAAAGACCTATGAGTGGATGACGATGAGAGGTTATCGCACTTCCTCTGAATAAAGGAACGCTTTGCCTCACGGATGACACACGCAGTGGTTACGGGCAATGATGAAAGCTGAATGGGAGTCAGGGGAAGGAGAGTTTTTCCACGCCCGAAATGCCTGAACCCTTGCTGAATGGCCTTAGAACAAGAACCGTTGAACCATGGATTGGAAGAAGAGGTCGTCTGGGAGGAAGAGGGGATGAATGCTTCCATTCCAGTGAGAGTAACCTCTGCTATGTGTTTGATGGAAAGTCAGAAAAGAATTTACGTAAGTTATTCCAGTCAGTTTTATTGAGGTGACAGGATTTACGCTTAGAAGGGGCTGCTGGAGGGGAAGGTGCCGTTGAAACTGATACATGCATGAGCGTGTGATCAGATAAACCAACTGGGGCGAGATTGTATATTACAGTGGGATGGACTTGAAGTGAAAAACAAATCCAGAGTATTATGGCAGTGGTCACAGCGGTCAGGAATTTGGGTAAGGTAGTAGGTAATTTGTTCTAAATCATTAAGGGTGGAGAACGTGAGAGCTTCAATCCGTCCACTATTCGTATGGGAAGAATTCAACCATTCCCTATGGTGAACGTTAAAGTCCCCGAAGTAGAACATCTCGGTTTGGGGATGCGATGAGGCTACAGTTTCATAGAAGGAGTTTAGATAGTCGAAGAAAAGAATAAGATTCTTAGAGATAGGAGAGCAATCGGCAAAACAAGGAAAAGTGTGGCAGTTGGGAGCCATATAATATCAAAGTTTGGAGACTAGGTCCTTGAGGCAATGGTTGGATATGAAAAAAAAGGCTAGTGAGAACATTATCAAACAACTGTATCTCATAGAGAAGTGAGATACTGAGAGACGTACTAGACAGATGATGTACAACGGAACAGTGGCTGCCAGAAAGACCGCGAATAGAAAAAGAGGAGGGTTTAATTGAGAGGGAAAGGTCGTGGGAGGGGCCGATACTACTACTGCCTCTCATTGGTAGTAGAGTCAGGCGGAGACCAGGAATAATCTTAGCACCCCAGGATGCCGGGGACTAGGGTCGATATGTTTGTTGGGCTCTATCATTGTTATACTTAAAACGTTTGAGCAGACAGAAGGTGGCGCTTATGCGAAGAATGTAAGCGAGATTTGGGTAAGTGTATGGTGCTTGTAAGAAGATGGCAGGACTAGCCCGATAGTCACGTTTTGTTGACACACAAACTAAGACCGGCAATCCTACCATGGTGAGTTTAAGATGGTTCCGGGGACGACTTTAACGCCACTCAGTCATGACGCTAGCACCACCTTAGGCGGCTGCTGTCAACAGGTTACTATCTAATGGATTGCTCTAAGGGAACGGGATATTCCTGGAGTTAGCTGGGGTCATGGGAGGGGCCAACACAATTAAACCTGAGACCTCCCTCTGGCTGTAAGCAGAGTCGCACAAGAAAGCAACACTGTCATCCATTTGCAGTGATTAGGTAGTATGCAAAGAGGGAGTCATGCAAAATGGTATGGACTAGACTTAGAGAGAAGGAAGAGAAAGCCACATAAGATGAAATGCAGGAAGATAGCTGGAGTGGATATATACATCAGGTTGCGGAGAAAGAATTCTATCACAGAATTTCTGGGTGTCATACACGATAACTAAAGGGGCAGGAGCAGGAAGAGGTCAGGAAATCCAACCATTCTCGTATTCAAATGTCTAAAACTAGGAAACAGAAGGAGTCAAGTGAGGAGTTCTCATCTTCGTCGAAGGCTCAGACAAACAAAGACACATCCACTCACATACACATATATGTACATATATGCACTTACAAACACACACACACACACACACACACACACACACACACACACACACACACACACACACACACACACACACACACACACACACTCATACACACACACACACACACACACACACACACACACATACACACACACATATGTATATGTGTGAGGAAGTACCAAAAGAGATTGAGTCCAGAATGGCAAAAGGTACGAGCAAATGACGTAAGGGAAGTGGGGGAGGAATGGGATGTATTTAGAGAAGCAGCGATGGCTTGCGCAAAAGATGCTTGTGGCATGAGAATGGTGGGGGGTGGGCAGATTAGTGGTGGGATGAAGAAGTAAGATTGTTTATGAGAGAGGAGAGAAAGACGTTTGAACGATTTTTGCTAGGAAGTATTGTAAATGACTGGGAGATGTATAAAAGAAAGCGGCAGAAGGTCAAGAGAAAGATGCAAAAGGTGAAAAAGAGGGCAAATGAGAGTTGGGATGGGATAGCATCATTAAATTTTAGGGAGAATGAAAAGATGTTTTGGAAGGAGGTAAATAAAGTGTGTAAGACAAGAGAACAAATGGGAACATCGGTGAAGGGGCACATGGGGAGGTAATAACAAGTAGTGATGAAGTGAGAAGATGGAGAGAGTATTTTGAAGGTTTGTTGAATGTGTTTGATGATAGAGTGGCAGATATAGGGTGTTTTGGTCGGGGTGAAGTGCGAGGTGAGAGGGTCAGAGAGAATGGTCTGGTAAATAGAAAAAAGGTAGAGAAAGCTTTGCGGAAGATGAAAGCCGGCAAGGCAGCGGATTCTATTAAAAAAGGGGGTGACTGTTGTTGATTGGTTGGTAAGGATATTCATTATATGTAAGGATCATGATAAAGTTCCTAAGGACTGGCGGAATGCAAGCATAGTGTCATTGTACAAAGGCAAAGGGGATAAAAGTGAGTGTTCAAATTACACAGGTATAAGTTTGTTGAGTATTCCTGGGAAATTGTATGGGAGGGTATTGATTAAGAGGGTGAAGACATGTACAGAGCATCAGATTGGGGAAGAGAAGTGTGGTTTCAGAAGTGGTAGAGGATGTGTGGATCAGGTGTTTGCTTTGAAGAATGTATGTGAGAAATACTTAGAGAAACAGATGGATTTGTATGTAGCATTTATTGATCTGGAGAAGGCAAATGATAGGGCTGACAGATATACTTTGTGGAAGGTTTTAAGAGTATATGGTGTGGGAGGTAAGTTGCTAGAAGCAGTGAAAAGTTTATGCCAAGGAAGTAAGGTATGTGTACGAGTAGGAAGATAGGAAAGTGACTGGTTCCCAGTGAATGTCGGTTTGCGGTAGGGGTGTGTGATGTCGCCATTGTTGTTTAATTTGTTTATGGAAGGGGTTGTTAGGGAGGTAATGCAAGAGAGGGGCAATGGAGAGAGGGGAAAGTATGCAGTCTGTTGTGGATGAGAAGGCTTGGGAAGTGGGCCAGCTGTTGTTCGCTGATGATACATCGCTGGTGGCTGATTCGGGTGAGAAAGTGCAGAAGTTGATGACTGAGTTTGGTAAAGTGTGTGAAAGAAGAAAGTTGAGAGTAAATGTGAATAAGGATTTTGCTTGTTGAGGGACATGTTGATTGGGAGGTAAGTTTGAATGTAGAGAACTGGAGTAAGTGAAGAGTTTTAGATATCTGGGAGTAGACTTAGCAGCGGATTGAAGCATGGAAGCGGAAATGAATCACAGGGTGGGGAAGTGGTCGAAGGTTCTGGGAGCGTTGAAGAATGTGTGGAAGGCAAGAACGTTATCTTGGAGAGCAAAAATGGATATGTTTGATTGAATAGTTGCTCCAACAATGTTATATGGTTGCAAAGCATTGGCTATAGATAGGGTTGTGCAGAAGAGGGTGGATGTGTTGGAAATGAAATGTTTGAGGACAGTATGTGGTATGAGAGGTGGTTCGATCGAGTAAGTAATGAAAGGGTAAGAGAGATATGTGGTAATAAAAAGAATGTGGTTGAGAGAGCAGAGTAGGGTATGTTGAAATGGTTTGGATAGATGGCGAGAATGTGTGAGGAAAGATTGAGAAAGAGGATATACGTATCAGAGGTGGAGGGAAGAAGAAGCGGGAGACCAAGTTGGAGGTGGAAGGATGAAGTGAAAAAGATTATGAGCGATCGGGGCCTGAACATGCAGGAGGGTGAAAGGCGTGCAAGGAATAGAATGAATTGGAACGATGTGGTATATGGTATAACGGGGTCGACGTGCTGTCAGTGGGTTGAACCAGGTCATGTGAAGCGTCTGGGGTAGTAATCCATTGAAAGGTCTGTGGAGCTTGGATGTGGAAAGGGAGATGTGGTTTCGATGCACTGCACATAACAGCTAGAGACTGAGTGAAAACGAATGTGGCCTTCTTTGTCTTTTCCTGGAGCTACCTTGCTGGAAGTATGTGTGTGTGTGTGGGGGGGGGGGGGGGTAATTCTCTTTCATGTGAGGCGGGGTGGTGAAAGGAATGGATGAAGGCAGCAAGTATTAATACGTACATGTGTATATATGTATATGTCTGTGCAATGTATATTTATCTATTCGTTGAAATGTATATGTATGTATGTGTGCGTGTAAGGGCGTTTATGTATATACATGCGTATGTGAGTGGGTTGGGCCATTCCTTGTCTGTTTCCTTGCGCCACCTCGCTAACGAGGGAAACGGCGATTGAGTAGGATATATATATATATATGTATATATATATATATATATATATATATATATATATATATATATATATATATATATATATATATATATATATATATATATATCCTCAAACATCTCATTTCCAGCACATCCACCCTCCTGCGCACAACTCTATCCATAGCCCACGCCTCGCAACCATACAACATTGTTGGAACCACTATTCCTTCAAACATAACCATTTTTGCTTTCCGAGATAATGTTCTCGACTTCCACACATTCTTCAAGGCTCCCAGGATTTTCGCCCCCTCCCCCACCCTATGATTCACTTCCGCTTCCATGGTTCCATCCGCTGCCAGATCCACTCCCAGATATCTAAAACACTTTACTTCCTCAAGTTTTTCTCCATTCAAACTCACCTCCCAACTGACTTCACCCTCAACCCTACTGTACCTAATAACCTTGCTCTTATTCACATTTACTCTTAACTTTCTTCTTTCACACACTTTACCAAACTCAGTCACCAGCTTCTGCAGTTTCTCACATGAATCAGCCAACAGCGCTGTATCATCAGCGAACAACAACTGACTCACTTCCCAAGCTCTCTCCTCCACAACAGACTTCATACTTGCCCCTCTTTCCAAAACTCTTGCATTCACCTCCCTAACAACAGGATCCATAAACAAATTAAACAACCATGGAGACATCACACACCCCTGCCGCAAACCTACATTCACTGAGAACCAATCGCTTTCCTCTCTTCCTACACGTACACATGCCTTACATCCTCGATAAAAACTTTTCACTGCTTCTAACAACTTGCCTGTGTGGTGTAATGTGTGGTGTGAGGTGGTTTGATCGAGTAAGTAATGTAAGGGTAAGAGAGATGTGTGGAAATAAAAAGAGCGTGGTTGAGAGAGCATAAGAGGGTGTTTTGAAATGGTTTGGGCACATGGAGAGAATGAGTGAGGAAAGATTGACCAACAGGATATATGTGTCGGAGGTGGATGGAACGATGAGAAGTGGGAGACCAAATTGGAGGTGGAAAGATGGAGTGAAAAAGATTTTGAGTGATCGGGGCCTGAACATGCAGGAGGGTGAAAGGCGTGCAAGGAATAGAGTGAACTGGAACGATGTGGTATACCGGGGTCGACGTGCTCTCAGTGGATTGAATCAGGGCATGTGAAGCGTCTGGGGTAAACCATGGAAAGTTGTGTGGGGCCTGGATGTGGAAAGGGAGCTGGGGTTTCGGGCATTATTGCATGACAGCTAGAGACTGAGTGTGAACGAATAGGGCCTTTGTTGTCTTTTCCTAGCGCTACCTCGCACACATGAGGGGGGAGGGGGATGGTATTCCATGTGTGGCGAGGTGGCGATAGGAATGAATAAAGGCAGACAGTGTTAATTGTGTGCATGGGTATATATGTATGTGTCTGTGTGTGTATGTATATGTGTACATTGAGATGTATAGGTATGTATATTTGCGTGTGTGGACGTGTATGTATATACATGTGTATGGGGGTGGGTTGGGCCATTTCTTTCGTCTGTTTCCTTGCGCTATCTCGCAAACGCGGGAGACAGCGACAAAGCAAAATAAATAAATAATATATATATATATATATATATATATATATATATATATATATATATATATATATATATATTTTTTTTTTTTTTTTTTTTTTTTTATACTTTGTCGCTGTCTCCCGCGTTTGCGAGGTAGCGCAAGGAAACAGACGAAAGAAATGGCCCACCCCCCCCCCATACACATGTACATACACACGTCCACACACGCAACTATACATACCTACACAGCTTTCCATGGTTTACCCCAGACGCTTCACATGCCTTGCTTCAATCCACTGACAGCACGTCAACCCCTGTATACCACATGACTCCAATTCACTCTATTTCTTGCCCTCCTTTCACCCTCCTGCATGTTCAGGCCCCGATCACACAAAATCTTTTTCACTCCATCTTTCCACCTCCAATTTGGTCTCCCTCTTCTCCTCGTTCCCTCCACCTCCGACACATATATCCTCTTGGTCAATCTCTCCTCACTCATTCTCTCCATGTGCCCAAACCATTTCAAAACACCCTCTTCTGCTCTCTCAACCACGCTCTTTTTATTTCCACACATCTCTCTTACCCTTACGTTACTTACTCGATCAAACCACCTCACACCACACATTGTCCTCAAACATCTCATTTCCAGCACATCCATCCTCCTGCGCACATCTCTATCCATAGCCCACGCCTCGCAACCATACAACATTGTTGGAACCACTATTCCCTCAAACATACCCATTTTTGCTTTCCGAGATAATGTTCTCGACTTCCACACATTTTTCAAGGCTCCCGAAATTTTCGCCCCCTCCCCCACCCTATGATCCACTTCCGCTTCCATGGTTCCATCCGCTGACAGATCCACTCCCAGATATCTAAAACACTTCACTTCCTCCAGTTTTTCTCCATTCAAACTCACCTCCCAATTGACTTGACCCTCACCCCTACTGTACCTAATAACCTTGCTCTTATTCACATTTACTCTCAACTTTCTTCTTCCACACACTTTACCAAACTCAGTCACCAGCTTCTGCAGTTTCTCACATGAATCAGCCACCAGCGCTGTATCATCAGCGAACAACAACTGACTCACTTCCCAAGCTCTCTCATCCCCAACAGACTTCATACTTGCCCCTCTTTCCAGGACTCTTGCATTTACCTCCCTTACAACCCCATCCATAAACAAATTAAACAACCATGGAGACATCACACACCCCTGCCGCAAACCTACATTCACTGAGAACCAATCACTTTCCTCTCTTCCTACACGTACACATGCCTTACATCCTCGATAAAAACTTTTCACTGCTTCTAACAACTTTCCTCCCACACCATATATTCTTAATACCTTCCACAGAGCATCTCTATCAACTCTATCATATGCCTTCTCCAGATCCATAAATGCTACATACAAATCCATTTGCTTTTCTAAGTATTTCTCACATACATTCTTCAAAGCAAACACCTGATCCACACATCCTCTACCACTTCTGAAACCGCACTGCTCTTCCCCAATCTGATGCTCTGTACATGCCTTCACCCTCTCAATCAATACCCTCCCATATAATTTACCAGGAATACTCAACAAACTTATACCTCTGTAATTTGAGCACTCACTCTTATCCCCTTTGCCTTTGTACAATGGCACTATGCACGCATTCCGCCAATCCTCAGGCACCTCACCATGAGTCATACATACATTAAATAACCTTACCAACCAGTCAACAATACAGTCACCCCCTTTCTTAATAAATTCCACTGCAATACCATCCAAACCTGCTGCCTTGCCGGCTTTCATCTTCCGCAAAGCTTTTACTACCTCTTCTCTGTTTACCAAATCATTTTCCCTAACCCTCTCACTTTGCACACCACCTCGACCAAAACACCCTATGTCTGCCACTCTGTCATCAGACACATTCAACAAACCTTCAAAATACTCATTCCATCTCCTTCTCACATCACCGCTACTTGTTATCACCTCCCCATTTACGCCCTTCACTGAAGTTCCCATTTGCTCCCTTGTCTTGCGCACCCTATTTACCTCCTTCCAGAACATCTTTTTATTCTCCCTAAAATTTACTGATAGTCTCTCACCCCAACTCTCATTTGCCCTTTTTTTCACCTCTTGCACCTTTCTCTTGACCTCCTGTCTCTTTCTTTTATACTTCTCCCACTCAATTGCATTTTTTCCCTGCAAAAATCGTCCAAATGCCTCTCTCTTCTCTTTCACTAATACTCTTACTTCTTCATCCCACCACTCACTACCCTTTCTAAACAGCCCACCTCCCACTCTTCTCATGCCACAAGCATCTTTTGCGCAATCCATCACTGATTCCCTAAATACATCCCATTCCTCCCCCACTCCCCTTACTTCCATTGTTCTCACCTTTTTCCATTCTGTACACAGTCTCTCCTGGTACTTCCCCACACAGGTCTCCTTTCCAAGCTCACTTACTCTCACCACCTTCTTCACCCCAACATTCACTCCTCTTTTCTGAAAACCCATACTAATCTTCACCTTAGCCTCCACAAGATAATGATCAGACATCCCTCCAGTTGCACCTCTCAGCACATTAACATCCAAAAGTCTCTCTTTCGCACGCCTGTCAATTAACACGTAATCCAATAACGCTCTCTGGCCATCTCTCCTACTTACATAAGTATACTTATGTATATCTCGCTTTTTAAACCAGGTATTCCCAATCATCAGTCCTTTTTCAGCACATAAATCTACAAGCTCTTCACCATTTCCATTTACAACACTGAACACCCCATGCATACCAATTATTCCCTCAACTGCCACATTACTCACCTTTGCATTCAAATCACCCATCACTATAACCCGGTCTCGTGCATCAAAACCGCTAACACACTCATTTAGCTGCTCCCAAAACACTTGCCTCTCATGATCTTTCTTCTCATGCCCAGGTGCATATGCACCAATAATCACCCACCTCTCTCCATCAACTTTCAATTTTACCCATATTAATCGAGAATTTACTTTCTTACATTCTATCACATACTCCCACAACTCCTGTTTCAGGAGTATTGCTACTCCTTCCCTTGCTCTTGTCCTCTCACTAACCCCTGACTTCACTCCCCAGACATTTCCAAACCACTCTTCCCCTTTACCCTTGAGCTTCGTTTCACTCAGAGCCAAAACATCCAGGTTCCTTTCCTCAAACATACTACCTATCTCTCCTTTTTTCACATCTTGGTTACATCCACACACATTTAGGCACCCCACTCTGAGCCTTCGAGGAGGATGATCACTCCCCGCGTGACTCCTTCTTCTGTTTCCCATTTTAGAAAGTTAATACAAGGAGGGGAGGATTTCCGGCCCCCCGCTCCCGTCCCCTCTAGTCGCTTTCTACGACACGCGAGGAATACGTGGGAAGTATTCTTTCACCCCATCCCCAGGGATAATATACATATATATATACATATACACACACACACACACACACACACACATATGCACATACACACACACACACACACATACATATATATACATATGAAAAATGTAAGAAACAATTTAGAAAACAAACTTTTAGCTTGAAATGAATATATATATATATATATATATATATATTATCCCTGGGGATAGGGGAGAAAGAATACTTCCCACGTATTCCCTGCGTGTCGTAGAAGGCGACTAAAAGGGAAGGGAGCGGGGGGCTGGAAATCCTCCCCTCTCGTTTTTTTTTAATTTTCCAAAGGAAGGGACAGAGAAGGGGGCCAGGTGAGGATATTCTCTCAAAGGTCCAGTCCTCTGTTCTTAACGGTACGTCGCTAATGTGGGAAATGGCGAATAGTATGAATATATATATATATATATATATATATATATATATATATATATATATATATATATATATATATATATATATATAAAGTGATTGGTTCTCAGTGAATGTAGGTTTGCGGCAGGGGTGTGTGATGTCTCCATGGTTGTTTAATTTGTTTATGGATGGGGTTGTTAGGGAGGTGAATGCAAACGTTTTTGGAAAGAGGGGCAAGTATGAAGTCTGTTGGGGATGAGAGAGCTTGGGAAGTGAGTCAGTTGTTGTTCGCTGATGAAACAGCGCTGGTGGCTGATTCATGTGAGAAACTGCAGAAGCTGGTGACTAAGTTTGGTAAAGTGTGTGAAAGAAGAAAGTTAAGAGTAAATGTGAATAAGAGCAAGGTTATTAGGTACAGTAGGGTTGAGGGTCAAGTCAACTGGGAGGTGAGTTTGAATGGAAAAAAACTGGAGGAAGTGAAGTGTTTTAGATATCTGGGAGTGGATCTGGCAGCGGATGGAACCATGGAAGCGGAAGTGGATCATAGGGTGGGGGAGGGGGCGAAAATTCTGGGAGCCTTGAAGAATGTGTGGAAGTCGAGAACATTATCTCGGAAAGCAAAAATGGGTATGTTTGAAGGAATAGTGGTTCCAACAATGTTGTATGGTTGCGAGGCGTGGGCTATGGATAGAGTTGTGCGCAGGAGGATGGATGTGCTGGAAATGAGATGTTCGAGGACAATGTGTGGTGTGAGGTGGTTTGATCGAGTAAGTAACGTAAGGGTAAGAGAGATGTGTGGAAATAAAAAGAGCGTGGTTGAGAGAGCAGAAGAGGGTGTTTTGAAGTGGTTTGGGCACATGGAGAGAATGAGTGAGAAAAGATTGACCAAGAGGATATATGTGTCGGAGGTGGAGGGAACGAGGAGAAGAGGGAGACCAAATTGGAGGTGGAAAGATGGAGTGAAAAAGATTTTGTGTGATCGGGGCCTGAACATGCAGGAGGGTGAAAGGAGGGCAAGGAATAGAGTGAATTGGAGCGATGTGGTATACCAGGGTTGACGTGCTGTCAGTGGATTGAATCGGGGCATGTGAAGCGTCTGGGGTAAACCATGGAAAGCTGTGTAGGTATGTATATTTTGCGTGTGTGGACGTATGTATATACATGTGTATGGGGATGGGTTGGGCCATTTCTTTCGTCTGTTTCCTTGCGTTACCTCGCAAACGCGGGAGACAGCGACAAAGCCAAAAAAAAAAAAAAAAAAAAAAATATATATATATATATATATATATATATATATATATATATATATATATGCATATATATATATATATATATATATATATATATATATATATATATATATATATATATATATATATATATATATATACATATATATATATATATATATATATATATATATATATATATATATATATATATATATATATATATATATATATATATATATATATATATATATATATATATATATATATATATATATATATATATATATATATATATATATATATATATGTATATATATATATATATATATATATATATATATATATATATATATATATATATATATATATATATATATGTTGGGGCGAAGAGGGTGGTGAGAGTAAGTGAGCTTGGGAAGGAGACTTGTGTGAGGAAGTACCTGGAGAGACTGAATACAGAATGGAAAAAGGTGAGAACAATGGAAGTAAGGGGAGTGGGGGAGGAATGGGATGTATTTAGGGAATCAGTGATGGATTGCGCAAAAGATGCTTGTGGCATCAGAAGAGTGGGAGGTGGGTTGATTAGAAAGGGTAGTGAATGGTGGGATGAAGAAGTAAGATTATTAGTGAAAGAGAAGAGAGAGGCATTTGGACGATTTTTGCAGGGAAAAAATGCAATTGAGTGGTAGATGTATAAAAGAAAGAGACAGGAGGTCAAGAGAAAGGTGCAAGAGGTGAAAAAGAGTGCAAATGAGAGTTGGGGTGAGAGAGTATCATTGAATTTTAGGGAGAATAAAAAGATGTTCTGGAAGGAGGTAAATAAAGTGCGTAAGACAAGGGAGCAAATGGGAACTTCAGTGAAGGGCGCAAATGGGGAGGTGATAACAAGTAGTGGTGATGTGAGGAGATGGAGTGAGTATTTTGAAGGTTTGTTGAATGTGTTTGATGATAGAGTGGCAGATATAGGGTGTTTTGGTCGAGGTGGTGTGCAAAGTGAGAGGGTTAGGGAAAATGATTTGGTAAACAGAGAAGAGGTAGTAAAAGCTTTGCGGAAGATGAAAGCCGGCAAGGCAGCAGGTTTGGATGGTATTGCAGTGGAGTTTATTAGAAAAGGGGGTGACTGTATTATTGACTGGTTGGTAAGGTTATTTAATGTATATATGACTCATGGTGAGGTGCCTGAGGATTGGCGGAATGCGTGCATAGTGCCATTGTACAAAGGCAAAGGGGATAAGAGTGAGTGCTCAAATTACAGAGGTATAAGTTTGTTGAGTATTCCTGGTTAATTATATGGGAGGGTATTGATTGAGAGGGTGAAGGCATGTACAGAGCCTCAGATTGGGGAAGATCAGTGTGGTTTCAGAAGTGGTAGAGGATGTGTGGATCAGGTGTTTGCTTTGAAGAATGAATGTGAGAAATACTTAGAAAAGCAAATGAATTTGTATGTAGCATTTATGGATCTGGAGAAGGCATATGATAGAGTTGATAGAGATGCTCTGTGGAAGGTATTAAGAATATATAGTGTGGGAGGCAAGTTGTTAGAAGCATTGAAAAGTTTTTATCGAGGATGTAAGGCATGTGTACGTGTAGGAAGAGATGAAAGTGATTGGTTCTCAGTGAATGTAGGTTTGCGGCAGGGGTGTGTGATGTCTCCATGGTTGTTTAATTTGTTTATGGATGGGGTTGTTAGGGAGGTAAATGCAAGAGTTTTGGAAAGAGGGGCAAGTATGAAGTCTGTTGGGGATGAGAGAGCTTGGGAAGTGAGTCAGTTGTTGTTCGCTGATGATACAGCATTGGTGGCTGATTCATGTGAGAAACTGCAGAAGCTGGTGACTGAGTTTGGTAAAGTGTGTGAAAGAAGAAAGTTAAGAGTAAATGTGAATAAGAGCAAGGTTATTAGGTACAGTAGGGTTGAGGGTCAAGTCAATTGGGAGGTAAGTTTGAATGGAGAAAAACTGGAGGAATTAAAGTGTTTTAGATATCTTGGAGTGGATCTGGCAGCGGATGGAACCATGGAAGCGGAAGTGGATCATAGGGTGGGGGAGGGGGTGAAAAACCTGGGAGCCTTGAAGAATGTGTGGAAGTCGAGAACATTATCTCGGAAAGTAAAAATGGGTATGTTTGAAGGAATAGTGGTTCCAACAATGTTGTATGGTTGCGAGGCGTGGGCTATGGATAGGGTTGTGCGCAGGAGGATGATGTGCTGGAAATGAGATGTTTGAGGACAATGTGTGGTGTGAGGTGGTTTGATCGAGTAAGTAACGTAAGGGTAAGAGAGATGTTTGGAAATATAAAGAGCGTGGTTGAGAGAGCAGAAGAGGGTGTTTTGAAATGGTTTGGGCACATGGAGAGAATGAGTGAGGAAAGATTGACCAAGAGGATATATATGTCGGAGGTGGAGGGAACGAGGAAAAGAGGGAGACCAAATTGGAGGCGGAAAGATGGAGTGAAAAAGATTTTGTGTGATCGGGGCCTGAACATGCAGGAGGGTGAAAGGAGGGCAAGGAATAGAGTGAATTGGAGCGATGTGGTATACCGGGGTTGACGTGCTGTCAGTGGATTGAATCAGGGCATGTGAAGCGTCTGGGGTAAACCATGGAAAGCTGTGTAGGTATGTATATTTGCGTGTGTGGACGTATGTATATACATGTGTATCTGGGTGGGTTGGGCCATTTCTTTCGTCTGTTTCCTTGCGCTACCTCGCGAACGCGGGAGACGGCGACAAAGAAAAAAAAAAATATATATATATATATATATATATATATATATTATTTATTATATATTTTTTTTTATTATACTTTGTCGCTGTCTCCCGCATTTGCCAGGTAGCGCAAGGAAACAGACGAAAGAAATGGCCCCCCCCCATACACATGTATATACATACAACCACACACGCAAATATACATACCTACACAGCTTTCCATGGTTTACCCCAGACGCTTCACATGCCCTGATTCAATCCACTGACAGCACGTCAACCCCGGTATACCACATCGCCCCAATGCACTCTGTTCCTTGCCCTCCTTTCACCCTCCTGCATGTTCAGGCCCCGATCACACAAAATCTTTTTCACTCCATCTTTCCACCTCCAATTTGGTCTCCCTCTTCTCCTCGTTCCCTCCACCTCCGACACATATATCCTCTTGTTCAATCTTTCCTCACTCATCCTCTCCATGTGCCCAAACCACTTCAAAACACCCTCTTCTGCTCTCTCAACCACGCTCTTTTTATTTCCACACATCTCTCTTACCCTTACGTTACTCACTCGATCAAACCACCTCACACCACACATTGTCCTCAAACATCTCATTTCCAGCACATCCATCCTCCTGCGCACAACTCTATCCATAGCCCACGCCTCGCAACCATACAACATTGTTGGAACCACTATTCCTTCAAACATACCCATTTTTGCTTTCCGAGATAATGTTCTCGACTTCCACACATTCTTCAAGGCCCCCAGAATTTTCGCCCCCTCCCCCACCCTATGATCCACTTCCGCTTCCATGGTTCCATCCGCTGCCAGATCCACTCCCAGATATCTAAAACACTTCACTTCCTCCAGTTTTTCTCCATTCAAACTCACCTCCCAATTGACTTGACCCTCAACCCTACTGTACCTAATAACCTTGCTCTTATTCACATTCACTCTTAAATTTCTTCTTCCACACACTTTACCAAACTCAGTCACCAGCTTCTGCAGTTTCTCACATGAATCAGCCACCAGCGCTGTATGATCAGCGAACAACAACTGACTCACTTCCCAAGCTCTCTCATCCCCAACAGACTTCATACTTGCCCCTCTTTCCAAAACTCTTGCATTTACCTCCCTAACAACCCCATCCATAAACAAATTAAACAACCATGGAGACATCACACACCCCTGCCGCAAACCTACATTGACTGAGAACCAATCACTTTCCTCTCTTCCTACACGTACACATGCCTTACATCCTAGATAAAAACTTTTCACTGCTTCTAACAACTTTCCTCCCACACCATATATTCTTAATACCTTCCACAGAGCATCTCTATCAACTCTATCATATGCCTTCTCCAGATCCATAAATGCTACATACAAATCCATTTGCTTTTCTAAGTATTTCTCACATACATTCTTCAAAGCAAACACCTGATCCACACATCCTCTACCACTTCTGAAACCATACTGCTCTTCCCCAATCTGATGCTCTGTACATGCCTTCACCCTCTCAATCAATACCCTCCCATATAATTTACCAGGAATACTCAACAAACTTATACCTCTGTAATTTGAGCACTCACTCTTATCCCCTTTGCCTTTGTACAATGGCACTATGCACGCATTCCGCCAATCCTCAGGCACCTCACCATGAGTCATACATACATTAAATAACCTTACCAACCAGTCAACAATACAGTCACCCCCTTTTTTAATAAATTCCACTGCAATACCTTCCAAACCTGCAGCCTTGCCGGCTTTCATCTTCCGCAAAGCTTTCACTACCTCTTCTCTGTTTACCAAATCATTTTCCCTAACCCTCTCACTTTGCACACCACCTCGACCAAGACACCCTATATCTGCCACTCTATCATCAAACACATTCAACAAACCTTCAAAATACTCACTCCATCTCCTTCTCACATCACCCCTACTTGTTATCACCTCCCCATTTGCGCCCTTCACTGAAGTTCCCATTTGCTCCCTTGTCTTACGCACTTTATTTACCTCCTTCCAGAACATCTTTTTATTCTCCCTAAAATTTAATGATACTGTCTCACCCCAACTCTCATTTGCCCTTTTTTTTTCACCTCTTGCACCTTTCTCTTGACCTCCTGTCTCTTTCTTTTATACATCACCCACTCAATTGCATTTTTTCCCTGTAAAAATCGTCCAAATGCCTCTCTCTTCTCTTTCACTAATACTCTTACTTCTTCATCCCACCACTCACTACCGTTTCTAATCAACCCACCTCCCACTCTTCTCATGCCACAAGCATCTTTTGCGCAATCCATCACTGATTCCCTAAATACATCCCATTCCTCCCCCACTCCCCTTACTTCCATTGTTCTCACCTTTTTCCATTCTGTACTCAGTCTTTCCTGGTACTTCCTCACACAGGTCTCCTTCCCAAGCTCACTTACTCTCACCACCCTCTTCACCCCAACATTCACTCTTTTTTTCTGAAAACTCATACAAATCTTCACCTTAGCCTCCACAAGATAATGATCAGACATCCCTCCAGTTGCACCTCTCAGCACATTAACATCCAAAATTCACTCTTTCGCACGCCTGTCAATTAACACGTAATCCAATAACGCTCTCTGGCCATCTCTCCTACTTACATAAGTATACTTATGTATATCTCGCTTTTTAAACCAGGTATTCCCAATCATCAGTCCTTTTTCAGCACATAAATCTACAAGCTCTTCACCATTTCCATTTACAACACTGAACACCCCATGTATACCAATCATTCCCTCAACTGCCACATTACTCACCTTTGCATTCAAATCACCCATCACTATAACCCGGTCTCGTGCATCAAAACCACTAACACACTCATTCAGCTGCTTCCAAAAAATATATATACATATATATATACATATATATAAATATATATACATATATATATATATATATATATATATATATATATATATATATATATATTGGAAAGGATCACAATTTTGCGCGTGATCAAGATATTCCTAAGAGTCCACGGGGAAAATGAAACGCGAAAAGTTCCCAAGTGCACTTTCGTGTAATAATCACATCATCAGGGGAGACACAAGAGAGGAATATAACAGTCAGTTGATATACATCGAAGAGACGAAGCTAGGACGCCATTTGGTAAACATGTGATTATCCAAAACATACAACGAGCGTTCATAAACTTATCATTTTACAAATATTATCAACAATAAAGTTATCTAATTTGTACAGACTATCAGTAATATTAAGATTATAATTCTTTGTGTATTTAATAATAGAAGATTCAATGATATTTCTCTTGGTAATAGAGTTAGAGTTAACAACTGTGATGGCGTTACTCCATTCAATACAATGATCATAGTTTTTAACATGATTAAACAAGGCATTTGATTCCTGTCCCGTTCTTATACTATATTTATGTTGCTTAAGTCTAACAGAAAGATCCTTACCAGTCTGACCAACATAAGATTTATCACAGTTTCCACAAGGAACTTTATAGATGCAACCAAGAGAATTTTCTGGTAAATTCCTGATTAAGATATTCTTTATAGTATTATTGTTGCTAAAGGCAACATTTACATTAAAGGATTTAAGCAACATGGGAAGCAAAGTGAAATTATTATTAAAAGGGAGAACTAAAAGATTCTTGGTGTTAATGGGAGGTTTTGGCTCAACTCTATAAAATGATTTCTTTGCTAACTTAAGGGATTTATCAATGAAAGATCTAGGGTACTTTAACTCAGATCCAATAGAATATATCTTCTCAAACTCATCATCAATAAACTCTGGACTGCAAATACGTAATGCCCTTAGGAACATAGATTGAAATGATGATAATTTAACTCTGTCATGTTGAGATGAGTAATAATGGATATATGAGCATACATTGGTGGGTTTTCTGTATATGCTAAACTTAAACTTGTTTCCTTGTCTATGGATCATGCAATCTAAAAATGGTAACATACCATTATTTTCATTTTCTACAGTAAATTTGATGGAAGGTACTAAATTGTTAAGTAAGGGGAGAAATATTTGTAAATTTTCATCTGTTGGCCAAACACAAAGAACATGCTCTACATACCTAAACCAAACTGCATTAGAAGGTAAGATATCCTTTAGTAATTTTGTTTCAAAAAATTCCATATAAAGATTACTAAGTACTGGTGAAAGAGGGTTACCCATTGCCATACCAAATTTTTGAGCATAATAATCTCCATTAAATTGAAATACACAGTCTTTTATACACAATTTTATCAGTTCAATAAAATAAGACTTTGAAACAGGTAATTGAATATCATCCAAGACATCAAATAAATATTCTAAAAGGTCATCAACTGGAACTATTTATCTAAAATGAATGATCTTCTAAATGATAACACAACATATTCTAAACTTAGTAAAAATCCATTAGAAGCAGTTAATTCTCACTTCAATAAAGAAATGAAGTTGTTGTTGAAAGGTAACATTTCTCTTATCAAAAATTTGTCATCTTTGTCCCCTTCATTGCCATATATGTATGGACTTATCAAAACACATAAACAAAATTTTCCAGCAAGACCTATAGTGAGTTCAGTAGGCTCCATCACATATAAATTATCAAAATGGTTATTTTCCTTATTAAGCCCTTTAGTAGGTAAGGTATCAAATTCTAATATCATGAACAATGTAGATTTAGTCAACAAGCTAAACAATATCAACATTAATTTTGATTTCAAACTAGTTAGCTTTGATGTTTCCTCATTTTTCACTAAAGTGAAAAGACTGTATTTCAATTTAATGGAGATTATTATGCTCAAAAATTTGGTATGGCAATGGGTAACCCTCTTTCACCTGTACTTAGTAATCTTTATATGGAATTTTTTGAAACAAAATTACTAAAGGATATCTTACCTTCTAATGCAATTTGGTTTAGGTATGTAGATGATGTTCTTTGTGTTTGGCCAACAGATGAAAATTTACAAATATTTCTCCCCTTACTTAACAATTTAGTACCTTCCATCAAATTTACTGTAGAAAATGAAAATAATGGTATGTTGCCAGTTTTAGATTGCATGATCCATAGACAAGGAAACAAGTTTAAGTTTAGCATATACAGAAAACCCACCAATGTATGCTCATATATCCATTATTACTCATCTCAACATGACAGAGTTAAATTATCATCATTTCAATCTATGTTCCTAAGGGCATTACGTATTTGCAGTCCAGAGTTTATTGATGATGAGTTTGAGAAGATATATTCTATTGGATCTGAGTTAAAGTACCCTAGATCTTTCATTGATAAATCCCTTAAGTTAGCAAAGAAATCATTTTATAGAGTTGAGCCCAAACCTCCCATTAACACCAAGAATCTTTTAGTTCTCCCTTTTAATAATAATTTCACTTTGCTTCCCATGTTGCTTAAATCCTTTAATGTAAATGTTGCCTTTAGCAACAATAATACTATAAAGAATATCTTAATCAGGAATTCACCAGAAAATTCTCTTGGTTGCATCTATAAAGTTCCTTGTGGAAACTGTGATAAATTTTATGTTGGTCAGACTGGTAAGGATCTTTCTGTTAGACTTAAGCAACATAAATATAGTATAAGAACGGGACAGGAATCAAATGCCTTGTTTAATCATGTTAAAAACTATGATCATTGTATTGACTGGAGTAACGCCATCTCAGTTGTTAACTCTAACTCTATTACCAAGAGAAATATCATTGAATCTTCTATTATTAAATACACAAAGAATTATAATCTTAATATTAGTGATGGTCTGTACAAATTAGATAACTTTATTGTTGATAAGATTTGTAAAATGATAAGTTTATGAACGCTCGTTGCATGTTTTGGACAATCACATGTTTACCAAATGGCGTCCTAGCTTCGTCTCTTCGATGTATATCAACTGACTGTTATATTCCTCTCTTGTGTCTCCCCTGATGATGTGATTATTACACGAAAGTGCACTTGAGAACTTTTCGTTTCATTTTCCCCGTGAACTCATAGGAATATATATATATATATATATATATATATATATATATATATATATATATATATATATATATATATGTGTGTGTGTAATGATATTTCTTTATTATACATGTTCGGAGTTTCCCGTAACAAGTAACGACCCAACCGCTCATAAATATTTATTTATTATTTTATTTTGCTTTTTCGCTGTCTCCCGCGTTAGCGAGGTAGCGCAAGGAAACAGACGAAAGAATGGCCCAACCCGCCCACATACACATGTACATACATACACGTCCACACACGCAAATATACATACCTATACATCTCAATGTACACATACATATACATACACAGACATATACATATATACACATGTACATAATTCATACTGTCCGCCTTTATTTGTTCCCATCGTCACCTCGCGACACATGGAATAAGAACCCCCTACCCCCTCATGTGTGCGAGGTAGCGCTAGGAAAAGACACAAAAGGCCCGATTCGTTCACACTCAGTCTCTAGCTGTCATGTAATAATGCACCGAAACCACAGGTCCCTTTCCACATCCAGGCCCCACACAACTTTCCATGGTTTACCCCAGACGCTTCACATGCCCTGATTCAATCCACTGACAGCACGTCGACCCCGGTATACCACATCGTTCCAGTTCACTCTATTCCTTGCACGCCTTTCACCCTCCTGCATGTTCAGGCCCCGATCACTCAAAATCTTTTTCACTTCATCTTTCCACCTCCAATTTGGTCTCCCACTTCTCCTCGTTCCCTCCACCTCTGACACATATATCCTCTTTGTCAATCTTTCCTCACTCATTCTCTCCATGTTACCAAACCATTTCAAAACACCCTCTTCTGCTCTCTCAACCACGCTCTTTTTATTTCCACACATCTCTCTTACCCTTACATTACTTACTCGATCAAACCACCTCACACCACATATTGTCGTCAAACATCTCATTTCCAGCACATCCACCCCCCTACGCACAACTCTATCCATAGCCCACGCCTCGCAACCATACAACATTGTTGGAACCACTATTCCTTCAAACATACCCATTTTTGCTTTCCGAGATAATGTTCTCGACTTCCACACATTCTTCAAGGCTCCCAGAATTTTCGCCTCCTCCCCCACCCTATGATTCACTGCCACTTCCATGGTTCCATCCGCTGCCAGATCCACTCCCAGATATCTAAAACACTTTACTTCCTCCAGTTTTTCTCCATTCAAACTTACCTTCCAATTGACTTGACCCTCAACCCTATTGTACCTAATATCCTTGCTCTTTTTCACATTTACTCTTAACTTTCTTCTTTCACACACTTTACCAAACTCAGTCACCAGCTTTTGCAGTTTCTTACATGAATCAGCCACCAGCGCTGTATCATCAGCGAACAACAACTGACTCACTTCCCAAGCTCTCTCATCCACAACAGACTGCATACTTACCCCTCTTTCCAAAAATCTTGCATTCACCTCCCTAGCAACCCCATCCATAAATAAATTAAACAACCATGGAGACATCACACATCCCTGCTGCAAACCTACATTCACTGAGAACCAATCACTTCCCTCTCTTCCTACACGTACACATGACTTACATCCTCGATAAAAACTTTTCACTGCCTCTAACAACTTGCCTCCCACACCATATATTCTTAGTACCTTCCACAGAGCATCTCTTTCAACTCTATCATATGCCTTCTTCAGATCCATAATTGCTACATACAAATCCATTTGTTTTTCTAAGTATTTCTCACATACATTCTTCAAAGCAAACACCTGATCCACACATCCTCTACCTCTTCTGAAACCATACTGCTCTTCCCCAATCTGATGCTCTGTACATGCCTTCACCCTCTCAATCAATACCCTCCCATACAGTTTACCAGGAATACTCAACAAACTTATACCTCTGTAATTTGAGCACTCACTCTTATCCCCTTTGCCTTTGTACAATGGCACTATGCAAGCATTCCGCCAATCCTCAGGCACCTCACCATGAATCATACATACATTAGATAACCTTACCAAGCAGTCAACAATACACTCACCCCCTTTTTTAATAGATTCCACTGCAATACCATCCAAACCTGCTGCCTTGCCGGCTTTCATCTTCCGTAAAGCTTTTACTACCTCTTCTCTATTTCCCAAATCATTTTTCCTAACCCTCTCACTTTGCACACCACCTCGACCAAAACACCCTATATCTGCCACTCTATCATCAAACACATTCAACAAACCTTCAAAATACTCACTCCATCTCCTTCTCACATCACCACTTCTTGTTATCACCTTCCCATTAGCCCCCTTCACTGAAGTTCCCATTTGCTCCCTTGTCTTACGCACTTTATTTACCTCCTTCCAAAACATGTTTTTATTCTCCCTGAAATTTAATGATACTCTCTCACCCCAACTCTCATTTGCCCTCTTTTTCACCTCTTGCACCTTTCTCTTGACCTCCTGCCTCTTTCTTTTATACCTCTCTCTTCTCTTTTACTGATAATCTTACTTCTTCATCCCACCACTCACTACCTTTTCTAATCAACCAACCTCCCACGCTTCTCATGCCACAAGCATCTTTTGCGCAAGCCATCACTGCTTCCCTAAATACATCCCATTCCTCCCCCACTCCCCTTACCTCCATTGTTCTCACCTTTTTCCATTCTGTACTCAGTCTCTCCAGGTACTTCCTCACACAAGTCTCCTTCCCAAGCTCACTTACTCTCACCACTCTCTTCACCCCAACATTCTCTCTTTTTTTCTGAAATCCCACACAAATCTACACCTTCGCCTCCACAAGATAATGATCAGAGATTCGTCCAGTTGCATCTCTCAGCACATTAAGAACCAGAAGTCTCTCTTTCGTGCGTCTATCAATTAACACGTAATCCAATAACGCTCTCTGGCCATCTCTCCTACTTACATACGTATACTTATGTATATCTCTCTTTTTAAACCAGGTATTCCCAATCACCAGTCCTTTTTCAGCACATAAATCTATAAGCTCTTCACCATTTCCATTTACAACACTGAACACTCCATGTATACCAATTATTCCCTCAACTGCCACAGTACTCACCTTTGTATTCAAATCACCCATCACTTTAACCCGTTCTTGTGCATGAAAACCACTAACACACTCATTCAGCTGCTCCCAAAACACTTGCCTCTCATGATGTTCCTTCTCATGCCCAGGTGCATATGCACCGATAATCACCCATCTCTCTCCATCAACTTTCAGTTTTACCCATATCAATCCAGAATTTACTTTTTTACACTCTGTCACATACTCCCACAACTCCCTTGCTCTTGTCCTCTCACTAACCGCTGACTTTACTCCCAAGACATTCCCAAACCAAATTTCCCCTTGACCCTTGAGCTTCGTTTCACTCAGAGCCAAAACATCCAGGTTCCTTTCCTCAAACATAATACCTATCTCTCCTTTTTTCTCATCTTGGTTACATCCACACACATTTAGACACCCCAATCTGAACCTTCGAGGAGGATGAGCACTCCTAGCGTGACTCCTTCTTCTTTTTCCCCTTTTAGAAAGTTGAAATACAAGGTGGAGAGTGTTTCTGGCCCCCCGCTCCCGTCCCCTTTAGTCGACGCCTTCTACGACACGTGAGGAAAGCGTGGGAAGTATTCTTTCTCCCCTATCCCTAGGGATATATATATATATAATATATATATATATATATATATATATATATATATATATATATATATATATATATATATATATATATATATATATGTAAATAAATTATACATTTCCTTTTTTCATAGCCAGAGGTTGAACCATTATGTGACAGTCATTTTTTTCATTCATTTCAAGCTAGAAATTTCAGTTTTCTAAATTGTTTCTTACATTTTTCATATGTATATATATGTATGTGTGTGTGTGTGTATATGTGCGTATGTATGTGTATGTGTGTGTATGTGTATATGTATATATATATGTATATTATCCCTGGGGATAGGGGTGAAAGAATACTTCCCACGTATTCCTCGCGTGTCGTAGAAAGCGACTAGAGGGGACGGGAGCGGGGGGCGAGAAATCCTCCCCTCCTTGTATTAACTTTCTAAAATGGGAAACAGAAGAAGGAGTCACGCGGGGAGTGCTCATCCTCTTCGAAGGCTCAGAGTGGGGTGCCTAAATGTGTGTGGATGTAACCAAGATGTGAAAAAAGGAGAGATAGGTAGTATGTTTGAGGAAAGGAACCTGGATGTTTTGGCTCTGAGTGAAACGAAGCTCAAGGGTAAAGGGGAAGAGTGGTTTGGGAATGTCTTGGGAGTAAAGTCAGGGGTTAGTGAGAGGACAAGAGCAAGGGAAGGAGTAGCAATACTCCTGAAACAGGAGTTGTGGGAGTATGTGATAGAATGTAAGAAAGTAAATTCTCGATTAATATGGGTAAAACTGAAAGTTGATGGAGAGAGGTGGGTGATCATTGGTGCATATGCACCTGGGCATGAGAAGAAAGATCAAGAGAGGGAAGTGTTTTGGGAGCAGCTGAATGAGTGTGTTAGTGGTTTTGATGCACGAGACCGGGTTATAGTGATGGGTGATTTGAATGCAAAGGTGAGTAATGTGGCAGTTGAGGGAATAATTGGTATACATGGGGTGTTCAGTGTTGTAAATGGAAATGGTGAAGAGCTTGTAGATTTGTGTGCTGAAAAAGGACTGACGATTGGGAATACCTGGTTTAAAAAGCGAGATATACATAAGTATACTTATGTAAGTAGGAGAGATGGCCAGAGAGCGTTATTGGATTACGTGTTATTTGACAGGCGTGCGAAAGAGAGACTTTTGGATGTTAATGTGCTGAGAGGTGCAACTGGAGGGACGTCTGATCATTATCTTGTGGAGGCTAAGGTGAAGATTTGTATGGGTTTTCAGAAAAGAAGAGTGAATGTTGGGGTGAAGAGGGTGGTGAGAGTAAGTGAGCTTGAGAAGGAGACCTGTGTGAGGAAGTACAAGGAGAGACTGAGTACAGAATGGAAAAAGGTGAGAACAATGGAAGTAAGGGGAGTGGGGGAGGAATGGGATGTATTTAGGGAATCAGTGATGGATTGCGCAAAAGATGCTTGTGGCATGAGAAGAGTGGGAGGTGGGTTGATTAGAAAGGGTAGTGAGTGGTGGGATGAAGAAGTAAGAGTATTAGTGAAAGAGAAGAGAGAGGCATTTGGACGATTTTTGCAGGGAAAAAATGCAATTGAGT
The DNA here is from genome assembly GCF_036320965.1 of Panulirus ornatus. Taxonomy (NCBI): domain Eukaryota; kingdom Metazoa; phylum Arthropoda; class Malacostraca; order Decapoda; family Palinuridae; genus Panulirus; species Panulirus ornatus. The sequence continues at coordinate 21,339,081 of NC_092238.1, forward strand.
GGGAGATGTATAAAAGAAAGAGACAGGAGGTCAAGAGAAAGGTGCAAGAGGTGAAAAAAAGGGCAAATGAGAGTTGGGGTGAGAGAGTATCATTAAATTTTAGGGAGAATAAAAAGATGTTCTGGAAGGAGGTAAATAAAGTGCGTAAGACAAGGGAGCAAATGGGAACTTCAGTGAAGGGCGCAAATGGGGAGGTGATAACAAGTAGTGGTGATGTGAGAAGGAGATGGAGTGAGTATTTTGAAGGTTTGTTGAATGTGTTTGATGAGAGAGTGGCAGATATAGGGTGTTTTGGTCGAGGTGGTGTGCAAAGTGAGAGGGTTAGGGAAAATGATTTGGTAAACAGAGAAGAGGTAGTGAAAGCTTTGCGGAAGATGAAAGCCGGCAAGGCAGCAGGTTTGGATGGTATTGCAGTGGAATTTATTAAAAAAGGGGGTGACTGTATTGTTGACTGGTTGGTAAGGTTATTTAATGTATGTATGACTCATGGTGAGGTGCCTGAGGATTGGCGGAATGCGTGCATAGTGCCATTGCACAAAGGCAAAGGGGATAAGAGTGAGTGCTCAAATTACAGAGGTATAAGTTTGTTGAGTATTCCTGGTAAATTATATGGGAGGGTATTGATTGAGAGGGTGAAGGCATGTACAGAGCATCAGATTGGGGAAGAGCAGTATGGTTTCAGAAGTGGTAGAGGATGTGTGGATCAGGTGTTTGCTTTGAAGAATGTATGTGAGAAATACTTAGAAAAGCAAATGGATTTGTATGTAGCATTTATGGATCTGGAGAAGGCATATGATAGAGTTGATAGAGATGCTCTGTGGAAGGTATTAAGAATATATGGTGTGGGAGGAGAGTTGTTAGAAGCAGTGAAAAGTTTTTATCGAGGATGTAAGGCATGTGTACGTGTAGGAAGAGAGGAAAGTGATTGGTTCTCAGTGAATGTAGGTTTGCGGCAGGGGTGTGTGATGTCTCCATGGTTGTTTAATTTGTTTATGGATGGGGTTGTTAGGGAGGTAAATGCAAGAGTTTTGGAAAGAGGGGCAAGTATGAAGTCTGTTGGGGATGAGAGAGCTTGGGAAGTGAGTCAGTTGTTGTTCGCTGATGACACAGCGCTGGTGGCTGATTCATGTGAGAAACTGCAGAAGGTGGTGACTGAGTTTGGTAAAGTGTGTGGAAGAAGAAAGTTAAGAGTAAATGTGAATAAGAGCAAGGTTATTAGGTACAGTAGGGTTGAGGGTCAAGTCAATTGGGAGGTGAGTTTGAATGGAGAAAAACTGGAGGAAGTGAAGTGGTTTAGATATCTGGGAGTGGATCTGGCAGCGGATGGAACCATGGAAGCGGAAGTGGATCATAGGGTGGGGGAGGGGGCGAAAATTCTGGGGGCCTTGAAGAATGTGTGGAAGTCGAGAACATTATCTCGGAAAGCAAAAATGGGTATGTTTGAAGGAATAGTGGTTCCAACAATGTTGTATGGTTGCGAGGCGTGGGCTATGGATAGAGTTGTGCGCAGGAGGATGGATGTGCTGGAAATGAGATGTTTGAGGACAATGTGTGGTGTGAGGTGGTTTGATCGAGTGAGTAACGTAAGGGTAAGAGAGATGTGTGGAAATAAAAAGAGCGTGGTTGAGAGAGCAGAAGAGGGTGTTTTGAAGTGGTTTGGGCACATGGAGAGAATGAGTGAGGAAAGATTGACCTACAGGATATATGTGTCGGAGGTGGAGGGAACAAGGAGAAGAGGGAGACCAAATTGGAGGTGGAAAGATGGAGTGAAAAAGATTTTGTGTGATCGGGGCCTGAACATGCAGGAGGGTGAAAGGAGGGCAAGGAATAGAGTGAATTGGAGCGATGTGGTATACCTGGGTTGACGTGCTGTCAGTGGATTGAATCAAGGCATGTGAAGCGTCTGGGGTAAGCCATGGAAAGCTGTGTAGGTATGTATATTTGCGTGTGTGGACGTATGTATATACATGTGTATGGGGGGGGTTGGGCCATTTCTTTCGTCTGTTTCCTTGCGCTACCTCGCAAACGCGGGAGACAGCGACAAAGTATAATAATAATAATAATAATAATGTTTAAGTTTAGTACGTACAGAAAACCCACTAACGTTTGTTCATATATTTATTACTAGTCAGCTTAACATGCCAGATTTAGATTATTATCTTTCCAGCTGATGTTCCTGAGGGCATTAAGTATATGCAGTCCTGAATATATTGATGATGAGTTTAAGAAGATATATTCTGCTGGATCCAAGTTAAGTATCCTAGATCTTCCATTGATAAAATCCTTAAGTTGGCAGAGAAATAATTTTGTAGAGCTAAACCCAAACCATCCATTGACACCAAGAATATTTTAGTTTTCCTTCTTAGTGCTAGTGATAATTTTGAATTACTTCCCAGGTTGCTCAAATCCTTTATAATATTGTTAGTGCTGAAGGCTACATTTATATTAAAGAATATCTTATTCAAATACTCACCAAAAAATTCTCCCGGCTGTGTTTACGGAATACCTTGTAAAAACTGTAACATGTGAATTATGATGGGCAGACTGGTAAGTACCTTCATGTTAAACTTAAGCAACATTGATATAGTATAGAAACAGGACAAGAATCAAGTGCACTTTCGTGTAATAATCACATCATCAGGGGAGATACAAGAAAAAATATAACAACCAGTTAATGTACAACGAAGAGACGTAGCTAGGACGCCATTTGGTAAACAAGTTATTACCCGAATGTAGATCGGGTGCTTTCGAATCTGACAACAACCGTATGATAAACTTATTATGTGGACAAGAAGGGAAACTGTTTACAAATCGTATCAACAATAAAGCTACCCAATTTGTATAGACCTTCATATATCAATGCTACAGTTCTTTGTGTATCTAATGATAGAAGATTCAATGATATTTCTCGTGGTTCAGGAGTTAGAGTTAGCAACTGAAATCGATTTACTCCAGTCATTACAATGATCATAATCTTCATCGTGACTAAACAAGGCATTTGATTCTTGTCCTGTTCTAATGCTATATTTATGTTGCTTAAGTCTAACAGAAAGATCCTTACCAGTTTGCTCAACATTAAACTCATCACAATATCTACATGGCACTCTGAAAATGCATCCTGCAGAATTTTTTGGTGAGTTCCTGATTAAGATGTTCTTTTTGATATTGTTGTTGTTGAAGGCAACATTTACACTAAAGGATTTAAGCAACATGTGAAGTAAAACTATCGTGAAAAGAGAAAACTGAGATGTTTTTCGTGTCAAGGGGAGGTTTGGGTTGAACTCTATTAAATCATTTCTTTGCCAACTTAAGGCCTTTATCAATGAAAGATCTAGGATACTTTAACTTGGATCCAATAGAATATATCTTCTCAAACTCATCATCAATAAACTCTGGACTGCAAATACGTAATGCCCTAAGGAACATAGACTGGAGTGATGATAATTTGACTTGTCATGTTGAGCTGAGTACTAATGGATATATGAGCAACATTAGTAAGTTTTCTGTATATGCTAAACTTAAACTTGTTTCCCTCCCTATGAAACACGCAATCTAAAAATGGTAAGATACCATTATTTTCAATTTCTACAGTAAAGCTGATGAAAGGTACTAAATTGTTAAGTAAAGGGAAAAATGTTTGTAAACTTTCATTTAATGGCCAAACACATAAAACATCATTTACGTACTTAAACCAAATCGCATTCGAGGATAAGATATCCTTTAGTAACTTTGTTTCAAAGAATTCCGTGTAAAAATTACTTAATACTGGTAAAAGAGGGTTACCCATTGCCATACCAAGGTTTTGAGCATAATACTCCCAATTAAATTGAAATACACACATTCTTTTATACACAATTTTATCAGTCTAATGAAAACTGACTTTGAAACAGGTAAATGAATATCATCCAGTACATGAATTAAATATTCTAAGAGGACATCAACTGGAACTTTTGTGAACAGTGATGAAACATCAAAGCTAACCAGTAATCTTTAAATGGAATTCTCTGAAACAAAGTTACTAAAAGATATCTTACCTTATAACGCAATTTTGTTTAGGTATGTAGATGATGGTATTTGTGCTTAGCCAACAAATGAAGATTTACAAACATTTCTCCTTTTACTTGCGCAACATAAATGTAGTATAAGGACAGGACAAGAATTAAATGCCTTGTTTAATTATGTTAAAAATTATGATCATTATATTGACTGGAGTAATGCCATCTCAGTTATTAACTCTAACTTCTGTACCACGAGAAATATCTTTAAATCTTCTGTTATCAAATTCACAAAGAATTGTAACATTAACATTAGTGAAGGTCTATACAAAGTGGATAGCTTTATTGTCGATAAAATTTGTAAACATTTCCCCTTCCTGTCCACGTGATAAGTTTATGATACGCTTGTTGCCAGACTCGAACGCACCCGACCTCCATTCGGGCACTCACTTGTTTATCAGATGAAGTCCTAACTACGTATCTTCGTTGTATATAGACTGACTGTTATATATTTCTTTATTGTATCTCCCCTAAAGATGTGATTGTTACACGAAAGTGCATTTGGGAACTCATCGTGTTTCATTTCCCCGGGGACTCTAAGGAATATACTTGATCACGCGCCCAATTGTGGAGAGAATGCGCGAAGATGAATTGACAAAGAGGAAAACTGTGTCAGAGGTGGAGGGAACAAGGAGAAGTGGGAGACTAAATTGGAGGTGGAAGGATGGAGTGAAAAAGATTTTGAGCGATCGGTGCCTGAACATAATGGAGGGTGAGGCATGCAAGGAACAGAGTCAATTGTAGGCATGTGGTATATCGGAGTCGACGTGCTGTCAATGAACTGAACCAGGCATGTGAAGCGTTTGTAGTAAACCGTGGAAAGGTCTGCAGGGTCTGGATGTGGAAAGGGAGCTGTGATTTTGGCGCATTATATATGACAGCTAGAGACAGTGTGAACGAATGTGGCTTTTCTTGTCTGTTTTCCTGGCTCTACCTCGCTGGAGCAGGGGGTAGCGATACTATTTCCTGTGGGACGGGGTAGCGACAGGAATGAATGAAGGCAAGCAAGAATATATATATATATATATATATATATATATATATATATATATATATATATATATATATATATATATATATATATATATATATATATATATATATATTCATTTTTATTTATATATTTTACTTTGTCGCTGTCTCCCGCGCCTGCGAGGTAGCGCAAGGAAACAGACGAAAGAAATGGCCCAACACACTCCCACACACACATGCACACAGACACACGTCCACACACGCAAACATAAACACCCACACATCCCAACGTACACACATATATACACACACAGACACACACATATACACACATACACACAATTCACACTGTCTGCCCCTACTCACTCCCATCGCCACTCCGCCACACACGGAATAACAGCTCCCTCCCCCCTCATGTGCGCGAGCTAGCGCCAGGAAAAGACAACAAAGGCCTCATTCGCTCACACTCAGTCTCTAGCTGTCATGCAATAATGCCCGAAACCACAGCTCACTTTCCGCACCCAGGCCCCACAGAACTTTCCATGGTTTACCCCAGACGCTTCACATGCCCTGATTCAATCCATCGACATCACGTCGATCCCGGTATACCACATCGATCCAATTCACTCTATTCCTTGCCCGCCTTTCACCCTCGTGCATGTTCAGGGCCCGATCACTCAAAATCTTTTTCACTCCATCTTTCCACCTCCAATTTGGTCTCCCACTTCTCCTCGTTCCCTCCACCTCCGACACATATATCCTCTTGGTCAATCTTTCCTCACTCATTCTCTCCGTGTGCCCAAACCATTTCAAAACACCCTCTTCTGCTCTCTCAACCACGCTCTTTTTATTTCCACACATCTGTCTTACCCTTACATTACTTACTCGATCAAACCACCTCACACCACATATTGTCCTCAAACATCTCATTTCCAGCACATCCACCCTCCTGCGCACTACTCTATCCATATATATATATATATATATATATATATATATATATATATATATATATATATATATATATATATATATATATATATATATATTTATCTATCTATCTATCTATCTATATATATATATATATATATATATATATATATATATATATATATATATATATATATATATATATATATATATATATGGGGGGGTTGGGCCATTTCTTTCGTCTGTTTCCTTGCGCTGCCTCGCAGGCGCGGGAGACAGCGACAAAGTATAAAAGAAAAAAAAAAGGAAAATATATATATATATATATATATATATATATATATATATATATATATATATATATATAAATTATATATAAATTGATGAGAACTGTTATTGACGTTTGTGTAAATAAATTATACATTTCCTTTTTCCATAGCCAGAGGTTGAACCATTATGTGACATTCATTTTTTCATTCATTTCAAGCTAGAAGTTTCAGTTTTCTAAATTGTTTCTTACATTTTTCATATGTATATATATGTATGTGTGTGTGTGTGTATATGTGCGTATGTATGTGTATGTGTGTGTATGTGTATATGTATATATATACGTATATTATCCCTGGGGATAGGGGTGAAAGAATACTTCCCACGTATTCCTCGCGTGTCGTAGAAAGCGACTAGAGGGGACGGGAGCGGGGGGCCAGAAATCCTCCCCTCCTTGTATTAACTTTCTAAAATGGGAAACAGAAGAAGGAGTCACGCGGGGAGTGCTCATCCTCCTCGAAGGCTCAGAGTGGGGTGCCTAAATGTGTGTGGATGTAACCAAGATGTGAAAAAAGGAGAGATAGGTAGTATGTTTGAGGAAAGGAACCTGGATGTTTTGGCTCTGAGTGAAACGAAGCTCAAGGGTAAAGGGGAAGAGTGGTTTGGGAATGTCTTGGGAGTAAAGTCAGGGGTTAGTGAGAGGACAAGAGCAAGGGAAGGAGTAGCAATACTCCTGAAACAGGAGTTGTGGGAGTATGTGATAGAATGTAAGAAAGTAAATTCTCGATTGATATGGGTAAAACTGAAAGTTGATGGAGAGAGGTGGGTGATTATTGGTGCATATGCACCCGGGCATGAGAAGAAAGATCATGAGAGGCAAGTGTTTTGGGAGCAGCTGAATGAGTGTGTTAGTGGTTTTGATGCACGAGACCGGGTTATAGTGATGGGTGATTTGAATGCAAAGGTGAGTAATGTGGCAGTTGAGGGAATAATTGGTATACATGGGGTGTTCAGTGTTGTAAATGGAAATGGTGAAGAGCTTGTAGATTTATGTGCTGAAAAAGGACTGATGATTGGGAATACCTGGTTTAAAAAGCGAGATATACATAAGTATACTTATGTAAGTAGGAGAGATGGCCAGAGAGCGTTATTGGATTACGTGTTAATTGACAGGCGTGCGAAAGAGAGACTTTTGGATGTTAATGTGCTGAGAGGTGCAACTGGAGGGATGTCTGATCATTATCTTGTGGAGGCTAAGGTGAAGATTTGTATGGGTTTTCAGAAAAGAGGAGTGAATGTTGGGGTGAAGAGGGTGGTGAGAGTAAGTGAGCTTGGGAAGGAGACCTGTGTGAGGAAGTACCAGGAGAGACTGAGTACAGAATGGAAAAAGGTGAGAACAATGGAAGTAAGGGGAGTGGGGGAGGAATGGGATGTATTTAGGGAATCAGTGATGGATTGCGCAAAAGATGCTTGTGGCATGAGAAGAGTGGGAGGTGGGTTGATTAGAAAGGGTAGTGAGTGGTGGGATGAAGAAGTAAGAGTATTAGTGAAAGAGAAGAGAGAGGCATTTGGACGATTTTTGCAGGGAAAAAATGCAATTGAGTGGGAGATGTATAAAAGAAAGAGACAGGAGGTCAAGAGAAAGGTGCAAGAGGTGAAAAAAAGGGCAAATGAGAGTTGGAGTGAGAGAGTATCATTAAATTTTAGGGAGAATAAAAAGATGTTCTGGAAGGAGGTAAATAAAGTGCGTAAGACAAGGGAGCAATTGGGAACTTCAGTGAAGGGCGCAAATGGGGAGGTGATAACAAGTAGTGCTGATGTGAGAAGGAGATGGAGTGAGTATTTTGAAGGTTTGTTGAATGTGTTTGATGATAGAGTGGCAGATATAGGGTGTTTTGGTCGAGGTGGTGTGCAAAGTGAGAGGGTTAGGGAAAATGATTTGGTAAACAGAGAAGAGGTAGTAAAAGCTTTGCGGAAGATGAAAGCCGGCAAGGCAGCAGGTTTGGATGGTATTGCAGTGGAATTTATTAGAAAAGGGGGTGACTGTATTGTTGACTGGTTGGTAAGGTTATTTAATGTATGTATGACTCATGGTGAGGTGCCTGAGGATTGGCGGAATGCGTGCATAGTGCCATTGCACAAAGGCAAAGGGGATAAGAGTGAGTGCTCAAATTACAGAGGTATAAGTTTGTTGAGTATTCCTGGTAAATTATATGGGAGGGTATTGATTGAGAGGGTGAAGGCATGTACAGAGCATCAGATTGGGGAAGAGCAGTGTGGTTTCAGAAGTGGTAGAGGATGTGTGGATCAGGTGTTTGCTTTGAAGAATGTATGTGAGAAATACTTAGAAAAGCAAATGGATTTGTATGTAGCATTTATGGATCTGGAGAAGGCATATGATAGAGTTGATAGAGATGCTCTGTGGAAGGTATTAAGAATATATGGTGTGGGAGGAAAGTTGTTAGAAGCAGTGAAAAGTTTTTATCGAGGATGTAAGGCATGTGTACGTGTAGGAAGAGAGGAAAGTGATTGGTTCTCAGTGAATGTAGGTTTGCGGCAGGGGTGTGTGATGTCTCCATGGTTGTTTAGTTTGTTTATGGATGGGGTTGTTAGGGAGGTGGATGCAAGAGTTTTGGAAAGAGGGGCAAGTATGAAGTCTGTTGTGGATGAGAGAGCTTGGGAAGTGAGTCAGTTGTTGTTCGCTGATGATACAGCGCTGGTGGCTGATTCATGTGAGAAACTGCAGAAGCTGGTGACTGAGTTTGGTAAAGTGTGTGAAAGAAGAAAGTTAATAGTAAATATGAATAATAGCAAGGTTATTAGGTACAGTAGGGTTGAGGGTCAAGTCAATTGGGAGGTAAGTTTGAATGGAGAAAAACTGGAGGAAGTAAAGTGTTTTAGATATCTTGGAGTGGATCTGGCAGCGGATGGAACCATGGAAGCGGAAGTGAATCATAGGGTGGGGGAGGGGGCGAAAATTCTGAGAGCCTTGAAGAATGTGTGGAAGTCGAGAACATTATCTCGGAAAGCAAAAATGGGTATGTTTGAAGGAATAGTGGTTCCAACAATGTTGTATGGTTGCGAGGCGTGGGCTATGGATAGAGTGGTGCGCAGGAGGATGGATGTGCTGGAAATGAGATGTTTGAGGACAATGTGTGGTGTGAGGTGGTTTGATCGAGTAAGTAATGTAAGGGTAAGACAGATGTGTGGAAATAAAAAGAGCGTGGTTGAGAGAGCAGAAGAGGGTGTTTTGAAATGGTTAGGGCACATGGAGAGAATGAGTGAGTAAAGATTGACCAAGAGGATATATATGTCGGAGGTGGAGGGAACGAGGAGAAGTGGGAGACCAATTGGAGGTGGAAAGATGGAGTGAAAAAGATTTTGTGTGATCGGGGCCTGAACATTTAGGAGGGTGAAAGGAGGGCAAGGAATAAAGTGAATTGGATCGAGGTGGTATATCGGGTTTGACGTGCTGTCAGTGGATTGAATCAGGGCATGTGAAGCGTCTGGGGTAAACCATGGAAAGTTGTGTGGGGCCTGGATGTGGAAAGGGAGCTGTGGTTTTTGGGCATTATTGCATGACAGCTAGAGACTGAGTGTGAACGAATGAGGCCTTTGTTGTCTTTTCCTAGTGCTACCTCGCACACATGAGGGGGGGAGGGGATGGTATTCTATGTGTGGCGAGGTGGCGATGGGAATGAATGAAGTCAGACAGTGTGAATTATGTGCATGGGTATATATGTATGTGTCTGTGTGTGTATATATATGTGTACATTGAGATGTCTAGGCATGTATATTTGCGTGTGTGGACGTGTATGTATATACATTGTGTATGGGGGTGGGTTGGGCCATTTCTTTCGTCTGTTTCCTTGCGCTACCTCGCAAACGCGGGAGACAGCGATAAAGCAAAATAAATAAATAAAATAGAATATCCCTGGAGATAGGGGAGAAAGAATACTTCCCACGCAATCCTCAGGTGTCGTAGAAGGCGACTAAAGGGAACGGGAGCGGGGGGCTTGAAACCCTTCCCTCCTTTTGTTCTAACTTTCTAAAAGGGAAAACAGAAGTAGTCACGCGGGGAGTGCTCATCCTCCTCGAAGGCTCAGATTCGGGTGTCTGAATGTGTGTGGATGTAACCAAGATGAGAAAAAAGGAGAGATAGGTAGCATGTTTGAGGAAAAGAACTTGGATGTTTTGGCTCTGAGTGAAACGAAGCTCAAGGGTAAAGAGGAAGAGTCGTTTGGGAATGTCTTGTGAGTAAAGTCAGAGGTTAGTGAGAGGACAAGAGCAAGGGAAGGAGTAGCACTACTCCTGAAACAGGAGTGGTGGGAGTATGTGATAGGGTGTAAGAAAGTATACTCTTGATTGATATGAGTAAAATTGAAAGTTGAAGGAGAGAGATGGGTGATTACTGGTGCATATGCACCTGGGCAGGAGAAGAAAGATCATGAGAGGCAAGTGTCTTGGGAGCAGCTGATTGAGTGTGTTAGTAGTTTTGATGCACGAGACCGGGTTATAGTGATGAGTGATTTGAATGCAAAGGTGAGTAATGTGGCAGTTGAGGGAATAATTGGTGTACATGTGGTGTTCAGTGTTGTAAATGGAAATGGTGAAGAGCTTGTAGATTTATATGCTGAAAAAGGACTGGTGATTGGGAATACCTGGTTTAAAAAGAGAGATATGCATAAGTATACGTATGTAAGTAGGGGAGATGGCCAGAGAGCGTTACTGGATTACGTGTTAATTGATAGGCGCGCGAAAGAGAGACTTTTGGATGTTAATTTGCTGAGAGGTGCAACTGGAGGGATGTCCGATCATTATCTTGTTGAGGCGAAGGAGAAGTTTGTAGAGGTTTTCAGAAAAGAAGAGAGAATGTTGGGGTGAAAAGAGTGGTGAGAGTAAGTGAGCTTGGGAAGGAGACTTGTGTGAGGAAGTACCAGGAGAGACTGAGTACAGAATGGAAAAAGGTGAGAACAAAGGACGTAAGGGGAGTGGGGGAGGAATGGGATGTATTTAGGGAATCAGTGATGGATTGCGCAAAAGATGCTTGTGGCATGAGAAGCGTGGGAGATGGGTTTATTAGAAAGGGTAGTGAGTGGTAGGATGAAGAAGTCAGATTATTAGTGAAAGGGAAGAGAGAGGCATTTCGACGATTTTTGCAGGGAAATAATGCAAATGAGTGGGAGATATATAAAAGAAAGAGGCAGGAGGTCAAGAGAGAGGTGCAAGAGGTGAAAAAGAGGGCAAATGAGAGTTGGGGTGAGAGAGTATCATTAAATTTTAGGGAGAATAAAAAGATGTTTTGGAAGGAGGTAAATAAAGTGCGTAAGACGAGGGAACAAATGGGAACTTCAGTGAAGGGGGCTAATGGGGAGGTAATAACAGGAAGTGGTGAAGGGAGGAGATGAAGTGAGTATTTTGAAAGGTTTGTTGAATATGTTTGATGATAGAGTGGCAGATATAGGGTGTTTTGGTCAAAATGATGTGCGAAGTGAGAGGGTCAGGGAGAATGGTTTTGTAAACAAAAATGAGGTAGTGAAAGCTTTGCGGATGATGAACGCCGGCAAGGCAGAGGGTTTGAATGGTATTGAAGTAGAATTTATCAAAAAATGGGTTCACTGTGTTGCTGACTGGTTTGTGAGGATATTCAATATATATGTGGCTTATGATGAAGTAAGTGCCCGAAGATTGGCGGAATGCATGCATAGTGCCATTGTAGAAGAGCAAAGGGGATAAAGGTGAGGGTTCAAATTACAGAGGTATAAGTTTGTTGAGTATTCCTGGTAAATTATATGGGCGGGTATTGATTGAGAGGGTAAAAGCATGTACAGAGCATCAGATTGGGGAAGAGCAGTGTGGTTTCAGTAGGGGTAGAGGATGTGTGGATCAGGCATTTGCTTTGAAGAAAGTATGTGAGAAATATTTAGAAAAACAGATAGATCTGTATGTAGCATTTATGGATCTAGAGAAGGCATAAGCTAGAGTTGATAGAGATTGTCTGCGGAAGGTATTAAGAATATATGGTGTGGGAGGTAAGTATCTGGAAGCAGTGTAAAGTTTTTATCGAGGATGCAAGGTATGTGTACGAGTAGGAAGAGAGGAAAGTTATTGATTCCCATTGAATGTCAGTCTGCGGTAGGGGTAGGTGATGTCTCCATGGTTGTTTAATTTGCTTATGGATTGGGTTGTTAGGGAAGTGAATGCAAGAGTTTTGGAGAGAGGGGCAAGTATGTAGTCTGTTGTGGACGAGAGAGCTTGGGAATTGAATCAGTTGTCGTTCGCTGATGATACAGCACTGGTGCCTTATTCGTGTGAGAAACTGCAGAAGTTGGTGACTGAGTTTGGTAAACTACGTGAAAGTAGAAAGCTGAGAGTAAATGTAAATAAGAGCAAGGTTATTAGGTTCAAAAAGGATGAGGGACAAGTAAATTGGGGGGTAAGTTGGAATGGAGAATATTGGAGGAAGAGAAGTGTTTTAGATGTCTTGGAGTGGATTTACCAGCGAATGGAAGCATGGAAGCGGAAGTGAGTCACGGGATGGGGGAGAAGGTGAAGGTTCTGGGAGCGTTGGAGAATGTTTGGAAGGCATGAACGTTATCTTGGAGAGCAAAAGTGGGTATCTTTGAAGAAATAGTGGTTCCAACAATGTTATATGGTTGCGAGGCGGAGGCGGGTGGATGTGTTTGAAATGAAATGTTTTAGGACAATATTTGGTGTGAGGTAGTTTGATAGAGTAAGTAATGAAAGGGTGGGGGAGATGTGTGGTAATAAGAGTGTGGTTGAGAGAGCAGAAGAGGGTGTATTGGATTGATTTGGTCACACGATCACAACTGACTAACTTCCCAAGCCCTCTCATTCACAACAGACTGCATACTTGCCCCTCCCTCCAAGACTCTTGCATTCACCTCCCGAACAACCCCATCCATAAACAAATTAATCAACCATGGAGACATCACGAACCCCTGCCGCAAACCGACATTCAATGAAAACCAATTACTTTCCTCTCTTCCTACTCGTACACATGCCTTTTCACTGCTTCCACCAACTTGTCTCCCATACCTTATATTTTTAATGCCTTCCACAACGCACTTCTATCAACTCTATCATATGCCTTCTTCATATAATTTCCCAGGAACACTCATCAAACTTATACCTCTGTAATTTGAGCACTCACCTTTATCCCCTTTGCCTTTGCACAATGGCACTATGCAAGCATTCCGCCAATCCTCAGGCACCTCACCATGAGTCATACGTACATTAAATATCCTTACCAACCAGTCAACAACTCAGTCATCCCCTTTTTTAATAGATTCCACTGCAATACCATCCAAACCCGCTGCCTTACCAGCTTTCATCTTCCGCAAAGCTTTTACTACCTCTACTCTGTTTACCAAATCATTTTCCGTAAGCCTCTCACTTCGCACACCACCTCGACCAAAACAGCCAATATCTGCCACTCTTATCAGCTAACACATTCAACAAACATTCAAAATACTCACTCTTTCCCCTTCTCACATCAAAACTACTTGTTATTACCTCACCATTAGCCCCCTTCACCTATATTCCCATTTGTTCTCTTGTCGTACGCACTTTATTTACCTCCTTCCAAAACATCCTTTTATTCTCTCCAAAATTTAATGATACTTTCTCACCTCAACTCTCATTTGCCCTCTTTTTCACCACTTGCACCTTTCTCTTGACCTCCTGCCTCTTTCTTTTATACATCTAGTCATTTGCATTATTTCCTTGAAAAAATTGTCCAAATGCCTCTCTCTTCTCTTTCACTAATGGTCTTACCTCTTCATCCCACCACTCACAACCCTTTCTTATCTGCCCACCACGCACGCTTCTCGGGCCACAAGCATCTTTTGCGCAAGCCATCACTGCTTCCCTAAATACACCCCATTCCTCTCCCACTCCCCTTACGTCCTTTGCTCTCACCCTTTTCCATTCTGCCCTCAGTCTTTCCGGGTACTTCCTCACACAAGTCTCCTTCCCAAGACCACTTACTCTCACCACTCTCTTCACCCCACCATTCTCTTTTCTTTCTGAAAACCTCTATAAATCTTCACTTTCGCCTCCACAAGATATTGATGAGACATCCCTCCAGTTGCACCTCTCAGCACATTAACATCCAAAAGTCTATTTCATGTGCCTATCAATTAACACTTAATCCAATGACGCTCTCTGGCCATCTCTCCTACTTATATACGTATATTTATGTATATCTCTCTTTCTAACCAGGTATCCCCAATCACCAGTCCTTTTTCAGCACACAAATCTACAAGTTCTTCACCATTTCCATCTACAACACTGAACACCCCATGTGCACCAATTATTTCTTGAACTGCCACATTACTCACCTTTGCATTCAAATCACCCATCACTATAACCCGGTCTCGTGCGTCAAAACTACTAACACACTCACTCAGCTGCTCCCAAAACACTTGTCTCTCTTGATCTTTCTTCTCATGCCCAGAGGCAAATGCACCAATAATCACCCATCTCTTTACATCCACTTTCAGTTTTACCCATATCAATCTAGAGTTTACTTTCTTACATTCTATTACATACTCCCACCACTTCTGTTTCACGATTAGTGCTACTCCTTCCCTTGCTCTTGTCCTGTTACTAACCCCTAACTTTATTCCCAAAACATTCCCAAACCACTCTTTCTGTCTCTGTCTCTGTCTGTCTGTCTGTCTGTCTGTCTGTCTGTCTGTCTGTCTGTCTGTCTGTCTGTCTGTCTCTCTCTCTCTCTCTCTCTCTCTCTCTCTATATATATATATATATATATATATATATATGTATATATATATATATATATATATATATATATATATATATATATATATATATATATATATATATATATATATATAAATATATATATATATATGGTGTTATGGTGCTGAGTAACGGTTGGTGTGGAGTCGGGTGGCGCGCGCCTTAATTTCGTGGCTGTTGGACCGACTGTTTAGCTGGTGCCGGAAACCTGGTCCTGTTCCTGAATACGTGTAGGCGAGCCAGCGGCGTCGGGGCGGTGGTGAGGATGGGCTGCAACTCCAGCAAGGACATGGTCACACCCATCGACAACGGTAACCTCCAGAAGACCGATTTCGACGATGAAGGCCTGCACTGTGGCTGAGAGATTGACTTGAGGAGGCAGAAGTGATATTGTGACAATGATTGTGTCAGCGTCGCGTCGCCTCGCCGCAGTGTATCGAGACAGACTTCCCCAGAACTTTTAAAGGGGAAGTAAATGTTTATAGTTGTGTTAATGGAGTGATAGTTTTCATGCATGGTGTTTTTGACAAGAAAATAGTGAAGTTGGAGAAAAATGTAGCTTAGACATTGAAGCTTATTGATACAGTGGTGAAATTGATGAGAACTGCTATTGGCGTTTGTGTGAATAAATTGTACATTTCCTTTTCCATAGCCAGAGGTTGAACCATTATGTGACATTCATTTTTTTCATTCATTTCAAGCTAAAAGTTTGTTTTCTAAATTGTTTCTTACATTTTTCATATGTATATATATGTATGTGTGTGTGTGTGTGTGTGTATGTGCGTATGTGTGTGTATGTGTGTGTGTGTGTATATGTATATATATATGTATATTATCCCTGGGGATAGGGGTGAAAGAATACTTCCCACGTATTCCTCGCGGGTCGTAGAAAGCGACTAGAGGGGACGGGAGCGGGGGGCCGGAAATCCTCCCCTCCTTGTATTAACTTTCTAAAATGGGAAACAGAAGAAGGAGTCACGCGGGGAGTGATCATCCTCCTCGAAGGCTCAGAGTGGGGTGCCTAAATGTGTGTGGATGTAACCAAGATGTGAAAAAAGGAGAGATAGGTAGTATGTTTGAGGAAAGGAACCTGGATGTTTTGGCTCTGAGTGAAACGAAGCTCAAGGGTAAAGGGGAAGAGTGGTTTGGAAATGTCTGGGGAGTGAAGTCAGGGGTTAGTGAGAGGACAAGAGCAAGGGAAGGAGTAGCAATACTCCTGAAACAGGAGTTGTGGGAGTATGTGATAGAATGTAAGAAAGTAAATTCTCGATTAATATGGGTAAAATTGAAAGTTGATGGAGAGAGGTGGGTGATTATTGGTGCATATGCACCTGGGCATGAGAAGAAAGATCATGAGAGGCAAGTGTTTTGGGAGCAGCTGAATGAGTGTGTTAGCGGTTTTGATGCACGAGACAGGGTTATAGTGATGGGTGATTTGAATGCAAAGGTGAGTAATGTGGCAGTTGAGGGAATAATTGGTATGCATGGGGTGTTCAGTGTTGTAAATGGAAATGGTGAAGAGCTTGTAGATTTATGTGCTGAAAAAGGACTGATGATTGGGAATACCTGGTTTAAAAAGCGAGATATACATAAGTATACTTATGTAAGTAGGAGAGATGGCCAGAGAGCGTTATTGGATTACGTGTTAATTGACAGGCGTGCGAAAGAGAGACTTTTGGATGTTAATGTGCTGAGAGGTGCAACTGGAGGGATGTCTGATCATTATCTTGTGGAGGCTAAGGTGAAGATTAGTATGGGTTTTCAGAAAAGAGGAGTGAATGTTGGGGTGAAGAAGGTGGTGAGAGTAAGTGAGCTT
The DNA here is from genome assembly GCF_036320965.1 of Panulirus ornatus. Classification (NCBI taxonomy): domain Eukaryota; kingdom Metazoa; phylum Arthropoda; class Malacostraca; order Decapoda; family Palinuridae; genus Panulirus; species Panulirus ornatus. The sequence continues at coordinate 21,355,908 of NC_092238.1, forward strand.
GGGAAGGAGACCTGTGTGGGGAAGTACCAGGAGAGACTGAGTACAGAATGGAAAAAGGTGAGAACAATGGAAGTAAGGGGAGTGGGGGAGGAATGGGATGTATTTAGGGAATCAGTGATGGATTGCGCAAAAGATGCTTGTGGCATGAGAAGAGTGGGAGGTGGGCTGTTTAGAAAGGGTAGTGAGTGGTGGGATGAAGAAGTAAGAGTATTAGTGAAAGAGAAGAGAGAGGCATTTGGACGATTTTTGCAGGGAAAAAATGCAATTGAGTGGGAGAAGTATAAAAGAAAGAGACAGGAGGTCAAGAGAAAGGTGCAAGAGGTGAAAAAAAGGGCAAATGAGAGTTGGGGTGAGAGAGTATCATTAAATTTTAGGGAGAATAAAAAGATGTTCTGGAAGGAGGTAAATAAAGTGCGTAAGACAAGGGAGCAAATGGGAACTTCAGTGAAGGGCGTAAATGGGGAGGTGATAATAAGTAGCGGTGATGTGAGAAGGAGATGGAATGAGTATTTTGAAGGTTTGTTGAATGTGTCTGATGACAGAGTGGCAGATATAGGGTGTTTTGGTCGAGGTGGTGTGCAAAGTGAGAGGGTTAGGGAAAATGATTTGGTAAACAGAGAAGAGGTAGTAAAAGCTTTGCGGAAGATGAAAGCCGGCAAGGCAGCAGGTTTGGATGGTATTGCAGTGGAATTTATTAAAAAAGGGGGTGACTGTATTGTTGACTGGTTGGTAAGGTTATTTAATGTATGTATGACTCATGGTGAGGTGCCTGAGGATTGGCGGAATGCGTGCATAGTGCCATTGTACAAAGGCAAAAGGGATAAGAGTGAGTGCTCAAATTACAGAGGTATAAGTTTGTTGAGTATTCCTGGTAAATTATATGGGAGGGTATTGATTGAGAGGGTGAAGGCATGTACAGAGCATCAGATTGGGGAAGAGCAGTGCGGTTTCAGAAGTGGTAGAGGATGTGTGGATCAGGTGTTTGCTTTGAAGAATGTATGTGAGAAATACTTAGAAAAGCAAATGGATTTGTATGTAGCATTTATGGATCTGGAGAAGGCATATGATAGAGTTGATAGAGATGCTCTGTGGAAGGTATTAAGAATATATGGTGTGGGAGGAAAGTTGTTAGAAGCAGTGAAATGTTTTTATCGAGGATGTAAGGCATGTGTACGTGTAGGAAGAGAGGAAAGTGATTGGTTCTCAGTGAATGTAGGTTTGCGGCAGGGGTGTGTGATGTCTCCATAATTGTTTAATTTGTTTATGGATGGGGTTGTTAGGGAGGTAAATGCAAGAGTTTTGGAAAGAGGGGAAGTATGAAGTCTGTTGTGGATGAGAGAGCTTGGGAAGTGAGTCAGTTGTTGTTCGCTGATGATACAGCGCTGGTGGCTGATTCATGTGAGAAACTGCAGAAGCTGGTGACTGAGTTTGGTAAAGTGTGTGGAAGAAGAAAGTTAAGAGTAAATGTGAATAAGAGCAAGGTTATTAGGTACAGTAGGGTTGAGGGTCAAGTCAATTGGGGAGGTGAGTTTGAATGGAGAAAAACTGGAGGAAGTGAAGTGTTTTAGATATCTGGGAGTGGATCTGGCAGCGGATGGAACCATGGAAGCGGAAGTGGATCATAGGGTGGGGGAGGGGGCGAAAATTCTGGGGGCCTTGAAGAATGTGTGGAAGTCGAGAACATTATCTCGGAAAGCAAAAATGGGTATGTTTGAAGGAATAGTGGTTCCAACAATGTTGTATGGTTGCGAGGCGTGGGCTATGGATAGAGTTGTGCGCAGGAGGATGGATGTGCTGGAAATGAGATGTTTGAGGACAATGTGTGGTGTGAGGTGGTTTGATCGAGTGAGTAACGTAAGGGTAAGAGAGATGTGTGGAAATAAAAAGAGCGTGGTTGAGAGAGCAGAAGAGGGTGTTTTGAAGTGGTTTGGGCACATGGAGAGGATGAGTGAGGAAAGATTGACCAAGAGGATATATGTGTCGGAGGTGGAGGGAGCAAGGAGAAGAGGGAGACCAAATTGGAGGTGGAAAGATGGTGTGAAAAAGCTTATGAGTGATCAGGGCCTGAACATGCAGGAGGGTGAAAGGCAGGCAAGGAATAGAGTGAATTGGATCGATGTGGTATACCGGGGTCGACGTGTTGTCATTGGAGTGAATCAGGGCATGTGAAGCGTCTGGGGTAAACCATGGAAAGTTGTGTGTGGCCTGGATGTGGAAAGGGAGCTGTGGTTTCGGGCATTATTGCATGACAGCTAGAGATTGAATGTGTACGTGTAGGAAGAGAGGAAAGTGATTGGTTCTCAGTGAATGTAGATTTGCGGCAGGGGTGTGTGATGTCTCCATGGTTGTTTAATTTGTTTATGGATGGGGTTGTTAGGGAGGTGGATGCAAGAGTTTTGGAAAGAGGGGCAAGTATGAAGTCTGTTGTGGATGAGAGAGCTTGGGAAGTGAGTCAGTTGTTGTTCGCTGATGATACATCGCTGGTGGCCGATGCTTGTGAGAAACTGCAGAAGCTGGTGACTGAGTTTGGCAAAGTGTCTGAAAGAAGAAAGTTAAGAGTAAATGTGAATAAGAGCAAGGTTATTAGGTACAGTAGGGTTGAGAATCAATTCAATTGGGAGGTAAGTTTGAATGGAGAAAAACTGGAGGAAGTATAGTGTTTTAGATATCTGGGAGTGGATCTGGCAGCCGATGGAACCATGGAAACGGAAGTTAATCATAGGGTTGGGGAGGGGGCCAAAATCCTGGGAGCCTTGAAGAATGTGTGGATGTCGAGAACATTATCTCGGAAAGCAAAAATGGGTATGTTTGAAGGAATAGTGGTTCCAACAATGTTGTATGGTTGCGAGGCGTGGGCTATGGATAGAGTTGTGCACAGGAGGGTGGATGTGCTGGAAATGAGATGTTTGTGGACAATATGTGGTGTGATGTGGTTTGTTCGAGTAAGTAATGTAAGGGTAAGAGACATGTGTGGAAATAAGAGGAGCGTGGTTGAGAGCGCAGAAGAGGGTGTTTTGAAATGGTTTGGGCACATGGAGAGAATGAGTGAGGAAAGATTGATCAAGAGGATGTATGTGTCGGAGGTGGAGTGAACGAAGAGAAGTGGGAGACCAAATTGGTGGTGGAAAGATGGTGTGAAAAAGCTTATGAGTGATCGGGGCCTGAACATGCAGGAGGGTGAAAGGCGTGCAAGGAATAGAGTGAATTGGATCGATGTGGTATACCGGGGTCGACGTGCTGTCATTGGAGTGAATCAGGGCATGTGAAGCGTCTGGGGTAAACCATAGAAAGTTGTGTGGGGCCTGGATGTGGAAAGGGAGCTATGGTTTCGGGCATTATTGCATGACAGCTAGAGACTGAATGTGAACGAATGGGGCCTTTGTTGACTTTTCCTAGCGCTATCTCGCATACATGAGGGGGGGGGAGGTAGATGTTATTCCATGTATGGCGAGGTGGTGATGGGAATGAATAAAGGTAGACAGTGTGAATTGTGTGCATGTGTATATATGTATAAGTCTGTGTGTGTATATATATGTGTACATTGAGATCTATGGGTATGTATATTTCCCTGTGTGGACGTGTATGTATATACACGTGTATGGAGGTGGGTTGGGCCATTTCTTTCGTCTGTTTCCTTGCGCTACCTCGCAAACGCGGGAGACAGCGACAAAGCAAAATAATAATATATATATATATATATGTATATATATATATATATATATATATATATATATATATATATATATATATATATATATATATATATATATATATATATATATATATGTAAATATATATATATATATATATATATATATATATACATATATATATATATATATATATATATATATATATATATATTTTTTTTTTTTTTTATACTTTGTCGCTGTCTCCCGCGTTTGCGAGGTAGCGCAAGGAAACAGACGAAAGAAATGGCCCAACCCCCCCCACACACATGCATATACACACGTCCACACACGCAAATACACATACCTACACAGCTTTCCATGGTTTACCCCAGACGCTTCACATGCCTTGATTCAATCCACTGACAGCACGTCAACCACGGTATACCACATCGCTCCAATTCACTCTATTCCTTGCCCTCCTTTCACCCTCCTGCATGTTCAGGCCCCGATCACACAAAATCTTTTTCACTCCATCTTTCCACCTCCAATTTGGTCTCCCTCTTCTCCTCGTTCCCTCCACCTCCGACACATATATCCTCTTGGTCAATCTTTCCTCACTCATTCTCTCCATGTGCCCAAACCACTTCAAAACACCCTCTTCTGCTCTCTCAACCACGCTCTTTTTATTTCCACACATCTCTCTTACCCTTACGTTACTCACTCGATCAAACCACCTCACACCACACATTGTCCTCAAACATCTCATTTCCAGCACATCCATCCTCCTGCGCACAACTCTATCCATAGCCCACGCCTCGCAACCATACAACATTGTTGGAACCACTATTCCTTCAAACATACCCATTTTTGCTTTCCGAGATAATGTTCTCGACTTCCACACATTCTTCAAGGCCCCCAGGATTTTCGCCCCTTCCACCACCCTATGATCCACTTCCGCTTCCATGGTTCCATCCGCTGCCAGATCCACTCCCAGATATCTAAAACACTTCACTTCCTCCAATTTTTCTCCATTCAAACTCACCTCCCAATTGACTTGACCCTCAACCCTACTGTACCTAATAACCTTGCTCTTATTCACATTTACTCTTAACTTTCTTCTTCCACACACTTTACCAAACTCAGTCACCAGCTTCTGCAGTTTCTCACATGAATCAGCCACCAGCGCTGTATCATCAGCGAACAACAACTGACTCACTTCCCAAGCTCTCTCATCCCCAACACACTTCATACTTGCCACTCTTTCCAAAACTCTTGCATTTACCTCCCTAACAACCCCATCCATAAACAAATTAAACAACCATGGAGACATCACACACCCCTGCCGCAAACCTACATTCACTGAGAACCAATCACTTTCCTCTCTTCCTACACGTACACATGCCTTACATCCTCGATAAAAACTTTTCACTGCTTCTAACAACTTTCCTCCCACACCATATATTCTTAATACCTTCCACAGAGCATCTCTATCAACTCTATCATATGCCTTCTCCAGATCCATAAATGCTACATACAAATCCATTTGTTTTTCTAAGTATTTCTCACATACATTCTTCAAAGCAAACACCTGATCCACACATCCTCTACCACTTCTGAAACCATACTGCTCTTCCCCAATCTGATGCTCTGTACATGCCTTCACCCTCTCAAATCAATACCCTCCCGTATAATTTACCAGGAATACTCAACAAACTTATACCTCTGTAATTTGAGCACTCACTCTTATCCCCTTTGCCTTTGTACAATGGCACTATGCACGCATTCCGCCAATCCTCAGGCACCTCACCATGAGTCATACATACATTAAATAACCTTACCAACCAGTCAACAATACAGTCACCCCCTTTTTTAATAAATTCCACTGCAATACCATCCAAACCTGCTGCCTTGCCGGCTTTCATCTTCCGCAAAGCTTTCACTACCTCTTCTCTGTTTACCAAATCATTTTCCCTAACCCTCTCACTTTGCACACCACCTCGACCAAAACACCCTATATCTGCCACTCTATCATCAAAAACATTCAACAAACCTTCAAAATACTCACTCCATCTCCTTCTCACATCACCACTACTTGTTATCACCTCCCCATTTGCGCCCTTCACTGAAGTTCCCATTTGCTCCCTTGTCTTACGCACTTTATTTACCTCCTTCCGGAACATCTTTTTATTCTCCCTAAAATTTAATGATACTCTCTCACCCCAACTCTCATTTGCCCTTTTTTTCACCTCTTGCACCTTTCTCTTGACCTCCTGTCTCTTTCTTTTATACATCTCCCACTCAATTGCATTTTTTCCCTGCAAAAATCGTCCAAATGCCTCTCTCTTCTCTTTCACTAATACTCTTACTTCTTCATCCCACCACTCACTACCCTTTCTAATCAACCCACCTCCCACTCTTCTCATGCCACAAGCATCTTTTGCGCAATCCATCACTGATTCCCTAAATACATCCCATTCCTCCCCCACTCCCCTTACTTCCATTGTTCTCACCTTTTTCCATTCTGTACTCAGTCTCTCCTGGTACTTCCTCACACAGGTCTCCTTCCCAAGCTCACTTACTCTCACCACCCTCTTCACCCCAACATTCACTCTTCTTTTCTGAAAACCCATACAAATCTTCACCTTAGCCTCCACATGATAATGATCAGACATCCCTCCAGTTGCACCTCTCAGCACATTAACATCCAAAAGTCTCTCTTTCGCACGCCTGTCAATTAACACGTAATCCAATAACGCTCTCTGGCCATCTCTCCTACTTACATAAGTATACTTATGTATATCTCGCAGGTATTCCCAATCATCAGTCTTTTTTCAGCACATAAATCTACAAGCTCTTCACTATTTCCGTTTACAACACTGAACACCCCATGTATACCAATTATTCCCTCAACTGCCACATTACTCACCTTTGCATTCAAATCACCCATCACTATAACCCGGTCTCATGCATCAAAACCACTAACACACTCATTCAGCTGCTCCCAAAACACTTGCCTCTCATGATCTTTCTTCTCATGCCCAGGTGCATATGCACCAATAATCACCCACCTCTCTCCATCAACTTTCAGTTTTACCCATATTAATCGAGAATTTACTTTCTTACATTCTATCACATTCTCCCACAACTCCTGTTTCAGGAGTATTGCTACTCCTTCCCTTGCTCTTGTCCTCTCACTAACCCCTGACTTTACTCCCCAGACATTCCCAAACCACTCTTCCCCTTTACCCTTGAGCTTCGTTTCACTCAGAGCCAAAACATCCAGGTTCCTTTCCTCAAACATACTTCCTATCTCTCCTTTTTTCACATCTTGGTTACATCCACACACATTTAGGCACCCCACTCTGAGCCTTCGAGGAGGATGAGCACTCCCCGCGTGACTCCTTCTTCTGTTTCCCATTTTAGAAAGTTAATACAAGGAGGGGAGGATTTCTGGCCCCCCGCTCCGGTCCCCTCTAGTCGCTTTCTACGACACGCGAGGAATACGTGGGAAGTATTCTTTCACCCCTATCCCCAGGGATAATATACATATATATATACATATACACATACACACACATACACATACATACGCACATATATACACACACACACACACACACACATACATATATATACATATGAACAATGTAAGAAACAATTTAGAAAACTGAAACTTCTAGCTTGAAATGAATGAAAAAATGAATGTCACATAATGGTTCAACCTCTGGCTATGGAAAAAGGAAATGTATAATTTATTTACACAAATGTCAATAGCAGTTCTCATCAATTTAACCACTGTATCAATAAACTTCAATGTCTAAGCTACATTTTTCTCCAATTTCACTATTTTCTTGTCAAAACACCATGTATGAAAACTATCACTCCAGTAACACAACTATAAACATTTACTTCCCCTTTAAAAAAAGTTCTGTATGCAGCTGTATGCTGTATGATATATATATATATATATATATATATATATATATATATATATATATTTATTTATTTTTTATTTATTATACTTTGTCGCTGTCTCCCGCGTTTGCGAGGTAGCGCAAGGAAACACGAAAGAAATGGCCCAACCCCCCCCCCCCCCATACACATGTATATACATACGACCACACACGCAAATATACATACCTACACAGCTTTTCATGGCTTACCCCAGACGCTTCACATGCCCTGCTTCAATCCACTGACAGCACGTCAACCCCGGTATAACACATCGCTCCAATTCACTCTATTCCTTGCCTTCCTTTCACCCTCCTGCATGTTCAGGCCCCGATCACACAAAATCTTTTTCACTCCATCTTTCCACCTCCAATTTGGTCTCCCTCTTCTCCTCGTTCCCTCCACCTCCGACACATATATCCTCTTGGTCAATCTTTCCTCACTCATCCTCTCCTTGTGCCCAAACCACTTCAAAACACCCTCTTCTGCTCTCTCAACCACGCTCTTTTTATTTCCACACATCTCTCTTACCCTTACGTTACTCACTCGATCAAACCACCTCACACCACACATTGTCCTCAAACATCTCATTTCCAGCACATCCATCCTCCTGCGCACAACTTTATCCATAGCCCACGCCTCGCAACCATACAACATTGTTGGAACCACTATTCCCTCAAACATACCCATTTTTGCTTTCCGAGATAATGTTCTCGACTTCCACACATTCTTCAAGGCCCCCAGGATTTTCGCCCCCTCCCCCACACTATGATCCACTTCCGCTTCCATGGTTCCATCCGCTGCCAGATCCACTCCCAGATATCTAAAACACTTCACTTCCTCCAGTTTTTCTCCATTCAAACTCACCTCTCAATTGACTTGACCCTGAACCCTACTGTACCTAATAACCTTGCTCTTATTCACATTTACTCTTAACTTTCTTCTTCCACACACTTTTCCAAACTCAGTCACCAGCTTCTGCAGTTTCTCACATGAATCAGCCACCAGCGCTGTATCATCAGCGAACAACAACTGACTCACTTCCCAAGCTCTCTCATCCCCAACACACTTCATACTTGCCCCTCTTTCCAAAACTCTTGCATTTACCTCCCTAACAACCCCATCCATAAACAAATTAAACAACCATGGAGACATCACACACCCCTGCCGCAAACCTACATTCACTGAGAACCAATCACTTTCCTCTCTTCCTACACGTACACATGCCTTACATCCTCGATAAAAAAACTTTTCACTGCTTCTAACAACTTTCCTCCCACACCATATATTCTTAATACCTTCCACAGAGCATCTCTATCAACTCTATCATATGCCTTCTCCATATCCATAAATGCTACATACAAATCCATTTGTGTTTCTAAGTATTTCTCACATACATTCTTCAAAGCAAACACCTGATCCACACATCCTCTACCACTTCTGAAATCACACTGCTCTTCCCCAATCTGATGCTCTGTACATGCCTTCACCCTCTCAATCAATACCCTCCCATATAATTTACCAGGAATACTCAACAAACTTATACCTCTGTAATTTGAGCATTCACTCTTATCCCCTTTGCCTTTGTACAATGGCACTATGCACGCATTCCGCCAATCCTCACAAATATATATATATATATATATATATATATATATATATATATATATATATATATATATATATATATATATATATATATATATATATATATTTTTTTTTTTATACCTCGTCGCTGTCTCCCGCGTTTGCGAGGTACCGCAAGGAAACAGACGAAAGAAATGGCCCAACCCCCCCATACACATGTACATACACACGTCCACACACGCAAATATACATACCTACACAGCTTTCCATGGTTTACCCCGGACGCTTCACATGCCTTGATTCAATCCACTGACAGCACGTCAACCCCTGTATACCACATCGCTCCAATTCACTCTATTCCTTGCCCTCCTTTCACCCTCCTGCATGTTCAGGCCCCGATCACACAAAATCCTTTTCACTCCATCTTTCCACCTCCAATTTGGTCTCCCTTTCTCCTCGTTCCCTCCACCTCTGACACATATATCCTCTTGGTCAATCTTTCCTCACTCATTCTCTCCATGTGCCCAAACCATTTCAAAACACCCTCTTCTGCTCTCTCAACCACGCTCTTTTTATTTCCACACATCTCTCTTACCCTTACGTTACTTACTCGATCAAACCACCTCACAGCACACATTGTCCTCAAACATCTCATTTCCAGCACATCCATCTTCCTGCGCACAACTCTATCCATAGCCCACGCCTCGCAACCATACAACATTGTTGGAACCACTATTCCTTCAAACATACCCATTTTTGCTTTCCGGGATAATGTTCTCGACTTCCACACATTTTTCAAGGCTCCCAAAATTTTCGCCCCCTCCCCCACCCTATGATCCACTTCCGCTTCCATGCTTCCATCCGCTGACAGATCCACTCCCAGATATCTAAAACACTTTACTTCCTCCAGTTTTTCTCCATTCAAACTCACCTCCCAATTGACTTGACCCTGAACCCTACTGTACCTAATAACCTTGCTCTTATTCACATTTACTCTTAACTTTCTTCTTCCACACACTTTACCAAACTCCGTCACCAGCTTCTGCAGTTTCTCACATGAATCAGCCACCAGCCCTGTATCATCAGCGAACAACAACTGACTCACTTCCCAAGCTCTCTCATCCCCAACAGACTTCATACTTCCCCCTCTTTCCAAGACTCTTGCATTTACCTCCCTAACAACCCCATCCATAAACAAATTAAACAACCATGGAGACATCACACACTCCTGCCGCAAACCTACATTCACTGAGAACCAATAACTTTCCTCTCTTCCTACACGTACACATGCCTTACATCCTCGATAAAAACTTTTCACTGCTTCTAACAACTTGCCTCCCACACCATATATTCTTAATACCTTCCACAGAGCATCTCTATCAACTCTATCATATGCCTTCTCCAGATCCATAAATGCTACATACAAATCCATTTGCTTTTCTAAGTATTTCTCACATACATTCTTCAAAGCAAACACCTGATCCACACATCCTCTACCACTTCTGAAACCACACTGCTCTTCCCCAATCTGATGCTCTGTACATGCCTTCACCCTTTCAATCAATACCCTCCCATATAATTTACAAGGAATACTCAACAAACTTATACCTCTGTAATTTGAGCACTCACTCTTATCCCCTTTGCCTTTGTACAATGGCACTATGCACGCATTCCGCCAATCCTCAGGCACCTCACCATGAGTCATACATACATTAAATAACCTTACCAACCAGTCAACAATAGTCACCCCCTTTTTTAATAAATTCCACTGCAATACCATCCAAACCTGCTGCCTTGCCGGCTTTCATCTTCCGCAAAGCTTTTACTACCTCTTCTCTGTTTACCAAATCATTTTCCCTAACCCTCTCACTTTGCACACCACCTCAACCCAAACACCCTATATCTGCCACTCTGTCATCTATATATATATATATCTATATATATATATATATATATATATTTTATATTTATTTATTATACTTTGTCGCTGTCTCCCGCGTTTGCGAGGTAGCGCAAGGAAACAGACGAAAGAAATGGCCCCCCCCCCCCATACACATGTATATACATACGTCCACACACGCAAATATACATACCTACACAGCTTTCCATGGTTTACCCCAGACGCTTCACATGCCTTGATTCAATCCACTGACAGCACGTCAACCCCTGTATACCACATCGCTCCAATTCACTCTATTCCTTGCCCTCCTTTCACCCTCCTGCATGTTCAGGCCCCGATCACACAAAATCCTTTTCACTCCATCTTTCCACCTCCAATTTGGTCTCCCTCTTCTCCTCGTTCCCTCCACCTCCGACACATATATCCTCTTGGTCATTCTTTCCTCACTCATTCTCTTCATGTGCCCAAACCATTTCAAAACACCCTCTTCTGCTCTCTCAACCACGCTCTTTTTATTTCCACACATCTCTCTTACCCTTACGTTACTTACTCGATCAAACCACCTCACACCACACATTGTCCTCAAACATCTCATTTCCAGCACATCCATCCTCCTGCGCACAACTCTATCCATAGCCCACGACTCGCAACCATACAACATTGTTGGAACCACTATTCCTTCAAACATACCCATTTTTGCTTTCCGAGATAATGTTCTCGACTTCCACACATTTTTCAAGGCTCCCAAAATTTTCGCCCCCTCCCCCACCCTATGATCCACTTCCGCTTCCATGGTTCCATCCGCTGACAGATCCACTCCCAGATATCTAAAACACTTCACTTCCTCCAGTTTTTCTCCATTCAAACTCACCTCCCAATTGACTTGACCCTCAACCCTACTGTACCTAATAACCTTGCTCTTATTCACATTTACTCTTAACTTTCTTCTTCCACACACTTTACCAAACTCCGTCACCAGCTTCTGCAGTTTCTCACATGAATCCGCCACCAGCGCTGTATCATCAGCGAACAACAACTGACTCACTTCCCAAGCTCTCTCATCCCCAACAGACTTCATACTTGCCCCTCTTTCCAAGACTCTTGCATTTACCTCCCTAACAACCCCATCCATAAACAAATTAAACAACCATGGAGACATCACACACCCCTGCCGCAAACCTACATTCACTGAGAACCAATCACTTTCCTCTCTTCCTACACGTACACATGCCTTACATCCTCGATAAAAACTTTTCACTGCTTCTAACAACTTGCCTCCCACACCATATATTCTTAATACCTTCCACAGAGCATCTCTATCAACTCTATCATATGCCTTCTCCAGATCCATAAATGCTACATACAAATCCATTTGCTTTTCTAAGTATTTCTCACATACATTCTTCAAAGCAAACACCTGATCCACACATCCTCTACCACTTCTGAAACCACACTGCTCTTCCCCAATCTGATGCTCTGTACCTGCCTTCACCCTCTCAATCAATACCCTCCCATATAATTTACCAGGAATACTCAACAAACTTATACCTCTGTAATTTGAGCACTCACTCTTATCCCCTTTCCTTTGTACAATGGCACTATGCACGCATTCCGCCAATCCTCAGGCACCTCACCATGAGTCATACATACATTAAATAACCTTACCAACCATTCAACAATACAGTCACCCCCTTTTTTAATAAATTCCACTGCAATACCATCCAAACCTGCTGCCTTGCCGGCTTTCATCTTCCGCAAAGCTTTTACTACCTCTTCTCTGTTTACCAAATCATTTTCCCTAACCCTCTCACTTTGCACACCACCTCGACCCAAACACCCTATATCTGCCACTCTGTCATCAGACACATTCAACAAACCTTCAAAATACTCATTCCATCTCCTTCTCACATCACCACTACTTGTTATCACCTCCCCATTTACGCTCTTCACTGAAGTTCCCATTTGCTCCCTTGTCTTACGCACCTTATTTACCTCCTTCCAGAACATCTTTTTATTCTCCCTAAAATTTACTGATACTCTCTCACCCCAACTCTCATTTGCCCTTTTTTTCACCTCTTGCACCTTTCTCTTGACCTCCTGTCTCTTTCTTTTATACTTCTCCCTCTCAATTGCATTTTTTCCCTGCAAAAATCGTCCAAATGCCTCTCGCTTCTCTTTCACTAATACTCTTACTTCTTCATCCCACCACTCACTTCCCTTTCTAAACAGCCCACCTCCCACTCTTCTCATGCCACAAGCATCTTTTGCGCAATCCATCACTGATTCCCTAAATACATCCCATTCCTCCCCCACTCCCCTTACTTCCATTGTTCTCACCTTTTTCCATTCTGTACACAGTCTCTCCTGATACTTCCTCACACAGGTCTCCTTCCCAAGCTCACTTACTCTCACCACCTTCTTCACCCCAACATTCACTCTTCTTTTCTGAAAACCCATACTAATCTTCACCTTAGCCTCCACAAGATAATGATCAGACATCCCTCCAGTTGCACCTCTCAGCACATTGACATCCAAAAGTCTCTCTTTCGCACGCCTGTCAATTAACACGTAATCCAATAACGCTCTCTGGCCATCTCTCCTACTTACATAAGTATACTTATGTATATCTCGCTTTTTAAACCAGGTATTCCCAATCATCAGTCCTTTTTCAGCACATAAATCTACAAGCTCCTCACCATTTCCATTTACAACACTGAACACCCCATGCACACCAATTATTCCCTCAACTGCCACATTACTCACCTTTGCATTCAAATCACCCATCACTATAACCCGGTCTCGTGTATCAAAACCGCTAACACACTCATTTAGCTGCTCCCAAAACACTTGCCTCTCATGATCTTTCTTCTCATGCCCAGGTGCATATGCACCAATAATCACCCACCTCTCTCCATCAACTTTCAATTTTACCCATATTAATCGAGAATTTACTTTCTTACATTCTATCACATACTCCCACAACTCCTGTTTCAGGAGTATTGCTACTCCTTCCCTTGCTCTTGTCCTCTCACTAACCCCTGACTTCACTCCCCAGACATTTCCAAACCACTCTTCCCCTTTACCCTTGAGCTTCGTTTCACTCAGAGCCAAAACATCCAGGTTCCTTTCCTCAAACATACTACCTATCTCTCCTTTTTTCACATCTTGGTTACATCCACACACATTTAGGCACCCCACTCTGAGCCTTCGAGGAGGATGAGCACTCCCCGCGTGACTCCTTCTTCTGTTTCCCATTTTAGAAAGTTAATACAAGGAGGGGAGGATTTCCGGCCCCCCGCTCCCGTCCCCTCTAGTCGCTTTCTACGACACGCGAGGAATACGTGGGAAGTATTCTTTCGCCCCTATCCCCAGGGATAATATACATATATATATATACACACACACACACACACACATACACACACATACGCACATACACACACACACACATACATATATATACATATGAAAAATGTAAGAAACAATTTAGAAAACAAACTTTTAGCTTGAAATGAATGAAAAAATGAACGTCACATAATGGTTCAACCTCTGGCTATGGAAAAGGAAATGTACAATTTATTCACACAAACGTCAATAGCAGTTCTCATCAATTTCACCACTGAATCAATAAGCTTCAATGTCTAAGCTACATTTTTCTCCAACTTCACTATTTTCTTGTCAAAACACCATGCATGAAAACTATCACTCCAGTAACACAACTATAAACATTTTCTTCCCCTTTAAAAAGTTCTGGGGAAGTCTGTCTCGATACACTGCGGCGAGGCGACGCGACGCTGACACAATCACTGTCACAATATCACTTTTGCCTCCTTCCAAGCGTTGTTTCAGGGAATAATTCCGGGTTGCTGAAGTGCCGCATAGGCTGGCACGATAGCCCGGGCCACATCGAAGACGTTATGAGCCCGGCCGTTGTCCACAGATATATATATATATATATATATATATATATATATATATATATATATATATATACAGGTGGTGTATATATATATATATATATATATATATATATATATATATATATATATATATATATATATATATATATATATATACACCTGTATATATATATATATATATATATATATATATATATATATATATATATATATATATATATATATATATACAGGTGGTGTGCAAAGTGAGAGGGTTAGGGAAAATGATTTGGTAAACAGAGAAGAGGTAGTAAAAGCTTTGCGGAAGATGAAAGCCGGCAAGGCAGCAGGCTTGGATGGTATTGCAGTGGAATCTATTAAAAAAGCGGGTGACTGTATTGTTGACTGGTTGGTAAGGTTATTTAATGTATGTATGACTCATGGTGAGGTGCCTGAGGATTGGCGGAATGCGTGCATAGTGCCATTGTACAAAGGCAAAGGGGATAAGAGTGAGTGCTCAAATTACAGAGGTATAAGTTTGTTGAGTATTCCTTGTAAATTATATGGGAGGGTATTGATTGAGAGGGTGAAGGCATGTACAGAGCATCAGATTGGGGAAGAGCAGTGTGGTTTCAGAAGTGGTAGAGGATGTGTGGATCAGGTGTTTGCTTTGAAGAATGTATGTGAGAAATACTTAGAAAAGCAAATGGATTTGTATGTAGTATTTATGGATCTGGAGAAGGCATATGATAAAGTTGATAGAGATGCTCTGTGGAAGGTATTAAGAATATATGGTGTGGGAGGCAAGTTGTTAGAAGCAGTGAAAAGTTTTTATCGAGGATGTAAGGCATGTGTACGTGTAGGAAGAGAGGAAAGTGATTGGTTCTCAGTGAATATAGGTTTGCGGCAGGGGTGTGTGATGTCTCCATGGTTGTTTAATTTGTTTATGGATGGGGTTGTTAGGGAGGTGAATGCAAGAGTTTTGGAAAGAGGGGCAAGTATGAAGTCTGTTGGGGATGAGAGAGCTTGGGAAGTGAGTCAGTTTTTGTTCGCTGATGATACAACGCTTGTGGCTGATTCATGTGAGAAACTGCAGAAGCTGGTGACTGAGTTTGGTAAAGTGTGTGAAAGAAGAAAGTTAAGAGTAAATGTGAATAAGAGCAAGGTTATTAGGTACAGTAGGGTTGAGGGTCAATTCAGTTGGGAGGTGAGTTTGAATGGAGAAAAACTGGAGGAAGTAAAGTGTTTTAGATATCTGGGAGTGGATCTGGCAGCGACTGGAACCATGGAAGCGGAAGTGGATCATAGGGTGGGGGAGGGGGCGAAAATTCTGGGAGCCTTGAAGAATGTGTGGAAGTCGAGAACATTATCTCGGAAAGCAAAAATGGGTATGTTTGAAGGAATAGTGGTTCCAACAATGTTGTATGGTTGCGAGGCGTGGGCTATGGATAGAGTTGTGCGCAGGAGGATGGATGTGCTGGAAATGAGATGTTTGAGGACAATGTGTGGTGTGAGGTGGTTTGATCGAGTAAGTAACGTAAGAGAGATGTGTGGAAATAAAAAGAGCGTGGTTGAGAGAGCAGAAGAGGGTGTTTTGAAATGGTTTGGGCACATGGAGAGAATGAGTGAGGAAAGATTGACCAAGAGGATATATGTGTCGGGGGTGGAGGGAACGAGGAGAAGAGGGAGACCAAATTGGAGGTGGAAAGATAGAGTGAAAAGGATTTTGTGTGATCGGGGCCTGAACATGCAGGAGGGTGAAAGGAGGGCAAGGAATAGAGTGAATTGGATCGATGTGGTATACCGGGGTTGACGTGCTGTCAGTGGATTGAATCAGGGCATGTGAAGCGTCTGGGGTAAACCATGGAAAGCTGTGTAGGTATGTATATTTGCGTGTGTGGACGTATATATATACATGTGTATGAGGGTGGGTTGGGCCATTTCTTTCGTCTGTTTCCTTGCGCTACCTCGCAAACGCGGGAGACAGTGGCAAAGCAAAAAAAAAAAAAAAAAAAAAAAAAATATATATATATATATATATATATATATATATATATATATATATATGTATATATATATATATATATATATATATATATATATATATATATATATATATATATATATATATATATATATATATATATATATATATATATATATATATATATATATATATATATATATATATATATATATATATATATATATATATATATATATATATATATATATATATATATATATATATATATATATATATATATATATATATATATATATATATATATATATATATATATATATATATATATATATATATATATATATATATATATATATATATATATATATATATATATATATATATATATATATATATATATATATATATATATATATATATATATATATATATATATATACAACATTGTTGGAACCACTATTCCTTCAAACATACCCATTTTTGCTTTCCGAGATAATGTTCTCGACTTCCACACATTCTTCAATGCTCCCAGGATTTTCGCCCCCTCCCCCACCCTATGATTCACTTCCGCTTCCATGGAAACATCCGCTGCCAGATCCACTCCCAGATATCTAAAACAGTTTACTTCCTCCAGTTTTTCTCCATTCAAACTCACCTCCCAATTGACTTGACCCTCAACCCTACTGTACCTAATAACCTTGCTCTTATTCACATTTACTCTTAACTCTCTTCTTTCACACACTTTACCAAACTCAGTCACCAGCCTCTGCAGTTTCTCACATGAATCAGCCACCAGCGCTGCATCATCAGCGAACAACAACTGACTCACTTCCCAAGCTCTCTCATCCACAACAGACTTCATACTTGCCCGTCTTTCCAAAACTCTTGCATTCACTTCCCTAACAACCCCATCCAACTCTATCCATAGCGTGGGCTATTGATAGAGTTGTGCGCATGAGCGTGGATGTGCTGGAAATGAGATGTTTGAGGACAATGTGTGGTGTGAGGTGGTTTGATCGAGTTAGTAATGTAAGGGTAAGGGAGATGTGTGGAAATAAAAAGAGCGTGGTTGAGAGAGCAGAAGAGGGTGTTTTGAAATGGTTTGGGCACATGGAGAGAATGAGTGAGGAAAGATTGACCAAGAGGATATATGTGTCGGAGGTGGAGGGAACGAGGAGAAGAGGGAGACCAAATTGGAGGTGGAAAGATGGAGTGAAAAAGATTTTGAGTGATCGGGGTCTGAACATGCAGGAGGGTGAAAGGCGGGCAAGGAATAGAATGAATTGGATCGATGTGGTATACCGGGGTTGACGTGCTGTCAGTGGATTGAATCAGGGCATTTGGAGCGTCTGGGGTAAACCATGGAAAGTTGTGTGGGGCCTGGATGTGGAAAGGGAGCTGTGGTTTCGGGCATTATTGCATGACAGCTGGAGACTGAGTGTGAACGAATGGGGCCTTTGTTATCTTTTCCTAGCGCTACCTCGCACACCTGAGGGGTAAGTAACGTAAGGGTAAGAGAGATATGTGGAAATAAAAAGAGCGTGGTTGAGAGAGCAGAAGAGGGTGTTTTGAAATGGTTTGGGCACATGGAGAGAATGAGTGAGGAAAGATTGTCCAAAAGGATATATTTGTGTCGGAGGTGGAGGGAACGAGGAGAAGTGGGAAACCAAATTGGAAGTGGAAAGATGGAGTGAAAAAGATTTTGTGTGATCGTTGCCTGAACATGTAGGAGGGTGAAAGGCGGGCAAGGAATAGAGTGAATTGGATCGATATGGTATACCGGTGTTGACGTGCTGTCAGTGGATTGAATCAGGGCATGTGAAGCGTCTGGGGTAGACCATGGAAAGCTGTGTAGGTATGTATATTTGCGTGTGTGGATGTATGTATATACATGTGTATGGGGGTGGGTTGGGCCATTTCATTTCTTTCGTCTGTTTCCTTGCGCTACCTTGCCAACGCGGGAGACAGCGACAAAGCAAAAAAAAAAAAAAAAAAAAAAATATATATATATATATATATATATATATATATATATATATATATATATATATATATATATATATATATATATATATATATATATGTATATATACACAAACATTTACATAATTCATACTGTCTGCCCTTATTCTTTTCCGTCGCCACTCCGCCATACATGAAATGACAAGCCCCCTCCTTTTCCCCCGCATGTGCTCGATGTAGCGTTAGGAAAAGACAAGAAAGGCCACTTTCGTTCACACTCAGTCTAGCTGTCATGTATAATTCACCGAAACCACAGCTCCCTTTCCACATCCAGGCCCCACAAAACTTTCCATTGTTTACCCAGACGCTTCACATGCCCTGGTTCAATCCATTGACAGCACGTCGACCCCGGTATACCACATCGTTCCAATTCACTATTTTTTGCACTCCTTTCACCCTCCTGCATGTTCAGGCCCCGATCACTCAAAATCTTTTTCACTTCATCTTTCTACCTTCAATTTGGTCTCCCACTTCTCCTCGTTCTCTCCACCTCTGACACATATATCCTCTTTGTCAATTTTTCCTCACTCATTCTCTCCATGTGATTGAACCATTTCAAAACACATTCTTCTGCTCTCTCAACCACACTCTTTTGATTACCACACATCTCTCTTACCGTTCATTGATTACTCGATCAAAACACCTCACACCACATACTGTCCTCAAACATTTTATTTCCAGCACATCCACTCTCCTCCGCACAACACTATGTATAGCCCACGTCTCGCAACCATATAACATGGTTGGAACCACTATTCCATCAAACATACCCATATTTGCTTTCCAAGTTAACGTTCTCGACTTACACACACACACACACACACACACACACACACACATATATATATATATATATATATATATATATATATATATATATATATATATATATATATATATATATATATATATATATATATATATATATATATATATATATATATATATATATATATATATATATATCTTTTGCGCAATCCATCACTGATTCCCTAAATACATCCCATTCCTCCCCCACTCCCCTTACTTCCATTGTTCTCACCTTTTTCCATTCTGTACTCAGTCTCTCCTGGTACTTCCTCACACAGGTCTCCTTCTCAAGCTCACTTACTCTCACCACCCTCTTCACCCCAACATTCACTCTTCTTTTCTGAAAACCCATACAAATCTTCACCTTAGCCTCCACAAGATAATGATCAGACATCCCTCCAGTTGCACCTCTCAGCACATTAACATTCAAAAGTCTCTCTTTCGCACGCCTGTCAATTAACACGTAATCCAATAACGCTCTCTGGCCATCTCTCCTACTTACATAAGTATACTTTTGTATATCTCGCTTTTTAAACCAGGTATTCCCAATCATCAGTCCTTTTTCAGCACATAAATCTACAAGCTCTTCACCATTTCCATTTACAACACTGAACACCCCATGTATACCAATTATTCCCTCAACTGCCACATTACTCACCTTTGCATTCAAATCACCAATCACTATAACCCGGTCTCGTGCATCAAAACCACTAACACACTCATTCAGCTGCTCCCAAAACATGAGAAGAGTGGGAGGTGGGTTGATTAGAAAGGGTAGTGAGTGGTGGGATGAAGAAGTAAGAGTATTAGTGAAAGAGAAGAGAGAGGCATTTAACGATTTTTGCAGGAAAAAAATGCAATTGAGTGGGAGATGTATAAAAGAAAGAGACAGGAGGTCAAGAGAAAGGTGCAAGAGGTGAAAAAAGGGCAAATGAGAGTTGGGGTGATAGAGTATCATTAAATTTTAGGGAGAATAAAAAGATGTTCTGGAAGGAGGTAAATAAAGTGCGTAAGACAAGGGAGCAAATGGGAACTTCAGTGAAGGGCGCAAATGTGGAGGTGATAACAAGTAGTGGTGATGTGAGAAGGAGATGGAGTGAGTATTTTGAAGGTTTGTTGAATGTGTTTGATGATAGAGTGGCAGATATAGGGTGTTTTGGTCGAGGTGGTGTGCAAAGTGAGAGGGTTAGGGAAAATGATTTGGTAAACAGAGAAGAGGTAGTGAAAGCTTTGCGGAAGATGAAAGCCGGCAAGGCAGCAGGTTTGGATGGTATTGCAGTGGAATTTATTAAAAAAGGGGGTGACTGTATTGTTGACTGGTTGGTAAGGTTATTTAATGTATGTATGACTCATGGTGAGGTGCCTGAGGATTGGCGGAATGCGTGCATAGTGCCATTGTACAAAGGCAAAGGGGATAAGAGTGAGTGCTCAAATTACAGAGGTATAAGTTTGTTGAGTATTCCTTGTAAATTATATGGGAGGGTATTGATTGAGAGGGTGAAGGCATGTACAGAGCATCAGATTGGGGAAGAGCAGTGTGGTTTCAGAAGTGGTAGAGGATGTGTGGATCAGGTGTTTGCTTTGAAGAATGTATGTGAGAAATACTTAGAAAAGCAAATGGATTTGTATGTAGCATTTATGGATCTGGAGAAGGCATATGATAGAGTTGATAGAGATGCTCTGTTGAAGGTATTAAGAATATATGGTGTGGGAGGAAAGTTGTTAGAAGCAGTGAAAAGTTTTTATCGATTATGTAAGGCATGTGTACGTGTAGGAAGAGAGGAAAGTGATTGGTTCTCAGTGAATGTAGGTTTGCGGCAGGGGTGTGTGATGTCTCCATGGTTGTTTAATTTGTTTATGGATGGGGTTGTTAGGGAGGTAAATGCAAGAGTTTTGGAAAGAGGGGCAAGTATGAAGTGTGTTGGGGATGAGAGAGCTTGGGAAGTGAGTCAATTGTTGTTCGCTGATGATACAGCGCTGGTGGCTGATTCATGTGAGAAACTGCAGAAGCTGGTGACTGAGTTTGGAAAAGTGTGTGGAAGAAGAAAGTTAAGAGTAAATGTGAATAAGAGCAAGGTTATTAGGTACAGTAGGGTTGAGGGTCAAGTCAATTGGGAGGTGAGTTTGAATGGAGAAAAACTGGAGGAAGTGAAGTGTTTTAGATATCTGGGATTGGATCTGGCAGCGGATGGAACCATGGAAGCGGAAGTGGATCATAGGGTGGGGGAGGGGGCGAAAATCCTGGGGGCCTTGAAGAATGTGTGGAAGTCGAGAACATTATCTCGGAAAGCAAAAATGGGTATGTTTGAAGGAATAGTGGTTCCAGCAATGTTGTATGGTTGCGAGGCGTGGGCTATGGATAGAGTTGTGCGCAGGAGGATGGATGTGCTGGAAATGAGATGTTTGAGGACAATGTGTGGTGTGAGGTGGTTTGATCGAGTGAGCAACGTAAGGGTAAGAGAGATGTGTGGAAATAAAAAGAGCGTGGTTGAGAGAGCAGAAGAGAGTGTTTTGAAGTGGTTTGGGCATATGGAGAGGATGAGTGAGGAAAGATTGACCAAGAGGATGTATGTGTCGGAGGTGGAGGGAACAAGGAGAAGAGGGAGACCAAATTGGAGGTGGAAAGATGGAGTGAAAAAGATTTTGTGTGATCGGGGCCTGAACATGCAGGAGGGTGAAAGAAGGGCAAGGAATAGAGTGAATTGGAGCGATGTGGTATACCTGGGTTGACGTGCTGTCAGTGGATTGAATCAAGGCATGTGAAGCGTCTGGGGTAAACCATGGAAAGCTGTGTAGGTATGTATATTAGCGTGTGTGGGCGTATGTATATACATGTGTATGGGGGGGGGGTTGGGCCATTTCTTTCGTCTGTTTCCTTGCGCTACCTCGCAAACGCGGGAGACAGCGACAAAGTATAATAATAATATAATAATACAAATATATATATATATATATATATATATATATATATATATATATATATATATATATATATATATATATATATATATATATATAAATAATTAGGCAGAACAATTTCTTGCTGATATTAAAGACCATATCATGATAAATACTAATGACTTAGTATTTAGCTCTTGTGTGCATCCATCCAAATAAACCAACACTGACCCTGCTACTCCTCTTGCCTTTTATCACATGCCTTGCTTCAAATCTTATAGCGTTATAAGAGTATAGTACAGTAATATTATCAATTAGAATATACCAATAGTAAGAGCGAGGACGAAAAAACATATAATGTATAAAACTCTACATTCAAAGAAAATCCAATCTAATTCAAGCAACAAAATAGACACCGAGTCACTACAAAGAGCTTCATCTGATATTGATCATCCGCCACACATATCGTGCAGATGTAGGACCGTCGGTGGAAAAGTTGTTTTTCGTCACAAAATACTACTCTGTCCCAGAAGTTGTCTTTCTCGTCAGTATACTCAAGTGTATATTCTATTCTGGCCAACACGTGGCGTTCACTCAACATTTGCTTGCATGACGCTATACGACCGTGACGACGTCCAGTGGAGTGATGCTGGTGTCGGAGTGTCTGAGTGCTGCACTATGCTGGTAGCAGTTGTGAACTGGTCGTCATCAGCAGCAGCTGCTACGACCTGGTGAGGTGAAATACCACGAACAAGTATAGTCCCAATGAATGTATATTAGTCATGATTTTTTGTTACTTGTATACCAATGTTTGTAACATATCTCTCCCGGTATTAGAACATGATTACAAATCAAACCGATCAACCCCCGGGGTAGTGTTACGTGGCCGGCAGTTCAGTTGCCCATCAGCTGCAGTCCCAGTCTGGCGGTGTCGCCTGATCCATAGAGAGACGGTCTTCCGGTGACACCGACCCGCCGCCGGGCTATTTGAGAAATGCTGTGACCCATCTTAGTAAAGGGAGACAATGGCTCCCCGTGTTTCCTGGGAGGTTTCCATTACGAATGGCATGAAAATCATGAAATTTTCACATGTCTCTGATGTGGTTCATAACCGACAATGGAGGGTCTGGTGAACCAGGTTCATAATCAGCTCTGTCTCATAATTGAACTATTAGATGGCAATAAAGCGTCAAAAATCAATCATATACTACAGCCATAAACCATTTATGGTTCATTAGTACGCAAGCCTTACGAGCGATGACAATTGCCTCAAACAAATATCTGATAAATCATTCCCATATGGCAACACACTCCTATGATGGGTTGGTGAGGACAGGCATACCAACCCTCCGTGATATCATTGATCACATGTAGAATTTTGGAACATGTCGACTCCCACTTGCGCAGATGATTGTTATACCCACCATACAACTTAAGCAATTTGATTTTTTTCTGATTTTCCTTCTTTATATAAATTCTCAGATATATAACCTATGGCATGATATCGCATTCTCTTTACACGGACAACAAACTTTGATAAAACAAAGAAAATGTCAAAAACATATACATTCATCTACACACGTGTAGATACGTATATGTGTATGTATTTTGATGAGGCAGAAGGATGTCATATATACTTACGAAAAACGCTGAGGACTTACAGAATCTGGTACAAACATAATGGTTGTTGTGATAAATGATTTGTTTCAGATAAATGTATATTGTGTTACATTTAAATGTTTGCTTAGAACCAAGAGCTTTTACCCAGAATCCGTAAGATATTATTAGAAATAAAAAAGAGGTGTTAAAAACAAGATTATTCATAATTATGAACCACAAAATACATTCTCCTTTGGATATCTAAGTGAAAATCCAAAACAAAAGAGCTATCTAAGGCAGAGATATTTCATCTTTTATCAAAATATTTACTTTTATGTCCCTTTTCTCTCATCATTTCTTGTGTTTTCTTTTGACAATTGCCTTTTACCTAATACAAAAACTCGGTATAGGTATTTGATGATAGTTCAGCGACGCCCAACCCACATACACATGTATATACATAAACGCCCACACATGCACATGTACATACCTATACATTTCAACGTATACGTACATATATACACATGTACATATACATACATGCTGCATCCATCCATTTCGCCACCACCCCGCCACACATGAAATGACACCCCCCTTCCCCGCGTGAGCGCGAGGTAGCACAGGGAAAGGACAACAAAGGCCACATTCGTCCACACCGTCTCTAGCTGTCATGTGTAATGCACCGAAACCACAGCTCCCTTTCCACATCCAGGCCCCATAAAACTTTCCATGGTTTACCCTAGACGCTTCACATGCCCTGGTTCAATCCATTGACAGCACGTCGACCCCGGTATACCACATCGTTCCAATTCACTCTATTACTTGCACGTATTTCACCCTCCTGCATGTTCAGGCTCCGATCGCTCAAAATCTTTTTCACTCCATCCATCCAGCTCCAATTTGGTCTCCCACTTCTCCTCGTTCCCTCCACCTCTGACACATATATCCTCTCTCTCAATCTTCCCTCACCCATTCTCTCCATGTGACCAAACCACTTCAGTACACCCTCTTCTGCTTTCTCAACCACACTCTTTTTATTACCACACATCTCTCTCACCCTTTAATTACTTACTTGATCAAACTACCGCACACCACATATTGCCTTCAAACATCTCACTTTCAACACATCCACCCTCCCGTACAACTCTATCCATAGCCCACGCCTCGCAACCATATAACATTGTTGGAACGACTATTCTTTCAAACATACCCATTTTTGCTTTCCGAGATAATGTTCTCACCTTCCACACATTCTTCAACGCTCCCAGAATCTTCGCCCCCTTCCCCACTCTGTGACTCACTTCCGCTTCCATGGTTCCATCCGCTGCCAAAGATATCTAAAACACTTCACTTCCTCCAGTTTTTCTTCATTCAAACTTACTTCCCAATTGACTTGTCCCTCAACCCTACTGAACCTAATAACGTTGCTCTTATTCACATTTACTCTTAACTTTCTTCTTCCACACACTTTACCAAACTCAGTCACCAGCTTCTGCAGTTTCTCACATGAATCAGCCACCAGCGCTGTATCATCAGCGAACAACAACTGACTCACTTCCCAAGCTCTCTCATCCCCAACAGACTTCATACTTGCCCCTCTTTCCAAAACTCTTGCATTTACCTCCCTAACAACCCCATCCATAAACAAATTAAACGACCATGGAGACATCACGCACCCCTGCCGCAAACTGACATTCAATGGGAACCATTCACTTTCCTCTCTTCTTACTCGTACACATGCCTTACATCCTCGCTAAATACTTTTCACTGCTTCTAGCAACTGACCTCCCACACCATATACTCATAATACCTTCCACAGAGTATCTCTATCAACCGTATCATATGCCTTTTCCAGATCCATAAATGCTACATACATATCCATCTGCTTTTCTAAGTATTTCTCATATACATTCTTCAAAGCAAACACTTGATCCACACATCCTCTACCACTTCTGAAACCACACTGCTCCTCCCCAATCTGATGCTCTGTACATGCCTTAACCTTCTCAATACCTTCCCATAATTTCCCAGGAATACTCAACAAACTTATGCCTCTGTAATTTTCCCCTTTGCCTTCATATAATGGCATTATACATGCATTCCGTCAATCCTCAGGCACTTCAACATGAACCACACATACATTGAATATCCTCACAAACCAGTCAACAACACAGTCACCCCCCCCTTTTTTTTTTTAATAAATTCCACTGCAATAGATTCCAAATCCGCCGCCTTGCCGGCTTTCATCTTCCGCAAAGCTTTCACTACCTCTTCTCTGTTTACCAAATCATTCTCCCTGACCCTCTCACTTCGCACACCACCTCGACCATAACACCCTATATCTGCCACTCTATCATCAAACACATTCAAAAGCCTTCAAAATACTCATTCCATCTCCTTCTCACATCACCACTACTTGTTATTACCTCCCCATTTTCACACTTCGCCGATGTTCCCATTTGTTCTCTTGTCCTACGCACTTTATTTACCTCCTTCCGAAACATCTTTTATTCTTCCTAAAATTTGATGGTACTCTCTCACGCCAACTCTCAATTGCCCTCTTTTTCACTTCTTGCACCTTTCTCTTGACCTCTTGCCTCTTTCTTTTATACATCTCCCAGTCATTTGCACTATTTCACTGCAAAAATAATCCAAATGCCTGTCTCTTCTCTTTTACTAACAATCTTACTTTTTCATCCCACCACTTCCTACCCTTTCTAATCTGCCCACCTCCCACCTTTCTCATGCCACAGGCATTTTTTGCTCACGCCAGCACTGCTTCCCTAAATACATCCCATTCCACCCCCACTCCCCTTACGTCATTTGCTCTCACCTTTTTCCATTCTGCACTCAATCTCTCCTGGTACTTCCTCACACAAGGCTCCTTTCCAAGTTCACTTACTCTCACCACTCTCTTCACTCCAACATTTTCTCTTCTTTTTTGAAAACCCCTACATATCTTCACCTTCGCCTCCACTAGATAATGATCAGACATTCCTCTAGTTGACCCTCTTCGCACATTAACATTCAAAGGTCTCTCTTTCACGCGCCTATGAATTAACACGTAATCCAATAACGCTCTCTGGCCATCTCTCCTACTTACATACGTATACTTATGTATATCTCTCTTTTTAAACCAGGTATTCCCAATCACCGGTCTTTTTTCAGCACACAAATCTACATCACCATTTCCATTTACAACACTGGACACCCATGTACACCAATTATACCTTCAACTGCCACATTACTCACCCTTGCATTCAAATCATCCATCACTAAACCTGGTCTTGCGCATCAAAGCTGCTAACACACTCACTCAGCTGCTCCCAAAACACTTGCCTCTCATGATCTTTCTTTTCATGGCCAGGTGCATAGGCATCATACATCTTTTAAGAATACTTGTAAAAAGTTCTCCTGAGGGACCATACCTAAGAATTTCGTATTCAAGTTTATCACTTGTAACTGATGAACCATCACAAAGCTTGTCCACTGCCACAGGTGCTACTGATCCCGGGTAAAGGTATTTCACCATCTTTGTATCTTTAACCTTCCAAGTTATGGATGTTTCATCCCTGATTCCATCCTCACAATCGATGTATGTGGTTTGTGTTGCCTTTATCTCTATCATATCATTAGTCAGTTAAAGTGGAGAACATGCTTCTAAGCCCAGCCACTCTACTCTGCTTGTCCCATTTTGTTCAGAAAATGTTACCGGATTCTGCCTATAAGTCTTTACGTTGGGAGCAACAAGTCACCTCCGGACGTCTTCCTCTTCGTTTATTACTGATTTGAAAAATCTGTTTATCTTGTTTGGTTTTGTGATATCAACAAGATTGTTGAATTCATATATAATATTCTTTATGTGTCATTTAATGAGCTTTATCAGAGATAAAAGTTTATGAAAATGGATTGTTTACATCTTGTTGATATTGATGTTTTTCTTTCTTTCACCAAAGATATTTATATTATTCATAAACAATATTTTCAAGGAAAACGTAAAGAATTGTTCATTGGTATTCATCACCACAAAATAAAAAAAATTCTATTTTTTCAAAGTTTACTTATTGGATTTTACTGAATATCTTGAAGAGTAAAAGCTCATCATTTGACTAAAACCTTTGAAACTTTGTGGTAATGATAATGACATTACTTTTCTCTTGATAATATCTATCTATTCATTTCATTGACTAAAACCGCGGATAGATAGCCTATAATATATGTCACTCCTACCGGTTTCACGTTATATACGTTTCTGCAAACTGCCTGGGCCAAATAACCACGTTTGAACTTTTATAGCAACTTTGATATCAATGTTACTCACATAGGTAAGTTTACAAATCACGTCAGACCTCCGATGACAGCAAGATTCTTAGCTCTGTTGTTGTTGTTGTTGTTCGGGTCCCTCGTGTCATCCCGGGTCTGCCTGGTGGAGTCCACCGACACCTCGACGTCCTGGTCCTCCGGGGCGGACGACAGCACCTCGTACATGGCTCCACTCCCGTCGGTCGGCTCCCGGCCAATTTCTTGGATGATGAAGAAACGTTGGCCTGATAAGACGATTCCCGTAACCATTGTTGACAGCTATCCACAGGAGTTCCGCCCGAGGGTGTACGCTGCAATGGACGCCATCAATAAGTTGACATGCTTGAGGTTGACCAACGGTACTACCGCCACCATGTATTCTTTAAGGGTTGTATGGGGAAAACGAGCATGTTTTTCTCATGTAGGTTATAAGAAGTATCTTCCTGGATACCAAGAGATCAATTTATATCCCACGTGCCTTTATGAGGGATTGGGGACGGCTATTCACGAGTTCATTCATGCCATCGGCTTCCACCACAAGCAGGTTCGACCAGATCGAGACAAGTATGTCACAGTCCACAAAGATCGCATCGACCAAAAACGCTTTTATAATTTTAAGAAGATGAAAGGAAAGTATGCGTACTTGGCCACCTTTGGACTTCCTTACGATTACAATAGCGTCATGCAGTATCCAAAGGATGCCTTTGGCACAGGAAAAGGTCCTGTTATAACTCTCAATCAAAACTTCCCGGGCTATCTGGGAGAGACGTCTGGACCATCCCGCGCTGACATTGCTGACATTAATCGCATGTATGAGTGCCGGGACCATTACCTTGGGGACGATATTCCTGGCGCTATTCTGTATAGCGAATTCCATAGAGGATATATGGCTCGCAAACCAAAGTTTTCCAAAGCCCTTTGGAGATGGAACAGGAAAATGAGGAAATTCGCTTGAATACATTGTATGACACTTCCTCTTTCGCTCCTTCAGTATTTCTTCCCTCTTTTTCTTCTTTCCCTCTCTTTTCTGTGGCCCATCATAACTCTATTCTTATTCCTCAATTGATCCACTCATTTGTTTTTTAGCTACATCCGTTCTCCCTCATTTTCAAATCCCTCGCCACTTTAGAGAAACCTTCCAGAGTATTATAAAACTTATTACAGTCAAATTTGATGATATAAAAGAGTTTTACTGAATGAATATCGTTTGAATTACTTTTTTGTTTTTATAATTTTGACCTACGTAACGCAAACTGATATGCTCACGGAACTAATTCATACAATTAACAATGTTTATAGAGGAATCCGTTTGTATGGAGGGTTTACATCTAATGCCTACATGTCTGCCAGGACCAGTTTCATTGCATCATAAGGATAATGAAACAGATCTATTGATGTTTTATAAAAGGTAAAAATCGCTGCTCGCTAATTGTCGTCCAATTAGCTTAACATCTGTAGGTAGTAAACTTATGGAAACCATCATTCGAGATGAGACTGTAAACCATGGTAGGAGCAACACAAGGTTTTCAGCGCGGTTTTCGACGAAATCGCTCATGTTTCACATAACATAAAAGGTTATTAACAAAAGCTGTCACATGTCATAGACGGGGTTGTACTTTGATGTTTACGAAACTTGTGTATTGGACCTCAAGAGTGATCAATGGTCAAGCCTCATAATGGTCAGACGTAACAAGTCGTATGCCGTAAGGATCATTCTTAGAATCGGTTCTCTCTAGCTCATATACGTCAGTGATATGGATTCAACAAAGGCGGATCTAAGGGAATCGAAACGGCGTAACGGGTCTGATGCAATCCTGGGATAGCGCGTCGATATGGTTGGCAGCATTGTGGGCGACCATGTATAAAACTAAGAATTATTGCCGTAATTGAAGCAGGTATATACTGGTAACGCGGGGAAAGGGTGAACATTATAAGCAAACTAGAGAAGCTCGCTGTGACGCAAACCGGGGGAACACAGGTAGTAAGGATGTTGTCTCAATCTTGACAGGAATCTTGTGCGTTTCAGCGTGATGGCGATGAAGTAATACGAGGGAGATTGGCCGCCTACAGGATCATCCCAGAAGTAGCTGCAGTGAGGCCCAACTGTTCCTGTTAGTGTGGAAGGTACTTACGTGTGGCATGAGGTGAGGTGCCTCAGTAACAAGCGAAAACCGGCAATCAAAACAGCATCTTTGATCAGGAAACCTAATGTCCAGAGTAAATAGAGACGATCATTGTATAGCTTCACCCAGAGGATGACAATATCATCCGTGATAATCTGTAGGTAGAGGAACTTGTGGTAGTGAAGTGGACTTACGAATGATAAGGTTCCAGCATTTCTCTGTCTTATTAATGAAACGTATCTTTCTTTTCATCAAGCTGGAGAGTGTTGCAGGCTTGTCATTCTTCAGACTGAAGGGTAGTTGTAACCTAACAAATGTGACCACGGAATGTGTGGCTATGAGGGCATAAGATGTAGTAAGTGTAAATGGTTTAGATTTTGTAGTTGCATGATAAATAAGTGTAATAAGACTTGTGTTATCACTTATACCTTACAAAATTTAGATTTACAGGTGTTTTCTTGTTAACGAGGTGGGATGAGCTCCGGACACTGGTTTTACAAGGTGGTAGGAGGCTGTAAAATAACCTTTCCGTTATTGTCTTCTACCTTCAGTTTGAACAAAAATAGTGATATTATCGACTACTGCAGTTTTAGTACGGGATTAAGATGAGATTTACCAAAGAAACTCTAAGCACCATATCTAAGTCAAAGAAATATGAAAAGAGAAGATAAATCATGTAAAATCACATTAATTAGAAATTATGTTCTAAAGCAGATTTCTAAACATAAAGCCAAATGAATCCTAAGAATCTAAGGAAATTATCCAAAAGTCGTATACAAGTGCCAGGAGGAAGCAAACCTTCCATTAGTAAATATATGTAACAAAGCACTCAGAGCAGGAGTCAAGTACTAGTCATGGAAGATGACTAATGCATATATATATATATATAATTTTTTTTTTTTATTATACTTTGACGCTGTCTCCCGCGTTTGCGAGGTAGCGCAAGGAAACAGACGAAAGAAATGGCCAACCCCCCCCCCCCCCCCATACACATGTATATACATACGTCCACACACGCAAACACACACACCTACACAGCTTTCCATGGTTTACCCCAGACGCTTCACATGCCTTGATTCAATCCACTGACAGCACGTCAACCCCGGTATACCACATCGCTCCAATTCACTCTATTCCTTGCCCTCCTTTCACCCTCCTGCATGTTCAGGCCCCGATCACACAAAATCTTTTCACTCCATCTTTCCACCTCCAATTTGGTCTCCCTCTTCTCCTCGTTCCCTCCACCTCCGACACATATATCCTCTTGGTCAATCTTTCCTCACTCATTCTCTCCATGTGCCCAAACCACTTCAAAACACCCTCTTCTGCTCTCTCAACCACGCTCTTTTTATTTCCACACATCTCTCTTACCCTTACGTTACTCACTCGATCAAACCACCTCACACCACACATTGTCCTCAAACATCTCATTTCCAACACATCCATCCTCCTGCGCACAACTCTATCCATAGCCCACGCCTCGCAACCATACAACATTGTTGGAACCACTATTCCTTCAAACATACCCATTTTTGCTTTCCGAGATAATGTTTTCGACTTCCACACATTCTTCAAGGCCCCCAGAATTTTCGCCCCCTCCCCCACCCTATGATCCACTTCCGCTTCCATGGTTCCATCCGCTGCCAGATCCACTCCCAGATATCTAAAACACTTCACTTCCTCCAGTTTTTCTCCATTCAAACTCACCTCCCAATTGACTTGACCCTCAACCCTACTGTACCTAATAACCTTGCTCTTATTCACATTTACTCTTAACTTTCTTCTTCCACACACTTTACCAAACTCAGTCACCAGCTTCTGCAGTTTCTCACATGAATCAGCCACCAGCGCTGTATCATCAGCGAACAACAACTGACTCACTTCCCAAGCTCTCTCATCCACAACAGACTTCATACTTGCCCCTCTTTCCAAACTCTTGCATTTACCTCCCTAACAACCCCATCCATAAACAAATTAAACAACCATGGAGACATCACACACCCCTGCCGCAAACTTACATTCACTGAGAACCAATCACTTTCCTCTCTTCCTACACGTACACATGCCTTACATCCTCGATAAAAACTTTTCACTGCTTCTAACAACTTTCCTCCCACACCATATATTCTTAATACCTTCCACAGAGCATCTCTATCAACTCTATCATATGCCTTCTCCAGATCCATAAATGCTACATACAAATCCATTTGCTTTTCTAAGTATTTCTCACATACATTCTTCAAAGCAAACACCTGATCCAAACATCCTCTACCACTTCTGAAACCACACTGCTCCTCCCCAATCTGATGCTCTGTACATGCCTTCACCCTCTCAATCAATACCCTCCCATATAATTTACCAGGAATACTCAACAAACTTATACCTCTGTAATTTGAGCACTCACTCTTATCCCCTTTGCCTTTGTACAATGGCACTATGCACGCATTCCGCCAATCCTCAGGCACCTCACCATGAGTCATACATACATTGAATAACCTTACCAACCAGTCAACAATACAGTCACCCCCTTTTTTTAATAAATTCCACTGCAATACCATCCAAACCTGCTGCCTTGCCGGCTTTCATCTTTCGCAAAGCTTTCACTACCTCTTCTCTGTTTACCAAATCATTTTCCCTAACCCTCTCACTTTACACACCACCTCGACCAAAACACCCTATATCTGCCACTCTATCATCAAACACATTCAACAAACCTTCAAAATACTCACTCCATCTCCTTCTCACATCACCACTACTTGTTATCACCTCCCGATTTGCGCCCTTCACTGAAGTTCCCATTTGCTCCCTTGTCTTACGCACTTTATTTACCTCCTTCCAGAACATCTTTTTATTCTCCCTAAAATATATATATATATATATATATATATATATATATATTTTTTTTTTTTTTTTTTTTTTTTATACTTTGTCGCTGTCTCCCGCGTTTGCGAGGTAGCGCAAGGAAACAGACGAAAGAAATGGCCCAACCCCCCCCATACACATGTACATACACACGTCCACACACGCAAATATACATACCTACACAGCCTTCCATGGTTTACCCCAGACGCTTCACATGCCTTGATTCAATCCACTGACAGCACGTCAACCCCTGTATACCACATCGCTCCAATTCACTCTATTCCTTGCCCTCCTTTCACCCTCCTGCATGTTCAGGCCCCGATCACACAAAATCCTTTTCACTCCATCTTTCCACCTCCAATTTGGTCTCCCTCTTCTCCTCGTTCCCTCCACCTCCGACACATATATCCTCTTGGTCAATCTTTCCTCACTCATTCTCTCCATGTGCCCAAACCATTTCAAAACACCCTCTTCTGCTCTCTCAACCACGCTCTTTTTATTTCCACACATCTCTCTTACCCTTACGTTACTTACTCGATCAAACCACCTCACACCACACATTGTCCTCAAACATCTCATTTCCAGCACATCCATCCTCCTGCGCACAACTCTATCCATAGCCCACGCCTCGCAACCATACAACATTGTTGGAACCACTATTCCCTCAAACATACCCATTTTTGCTTTCCGGGATAATGTTCTCGACTTCCACACATTTTTCAAGGCTCCCAAAATTTTCGCCCCCTCCCCCACCCTATGATCCACTTCCGCTTCCATGGTTCCATCCGCTGCCAGATCCACTCCCAGATATCTAAAACACTTCACTTCCTCCAGCCTCTCACCATTCAAACTCACCTCCCAATTGACTTGACCCTCAACCCTACTGTACCTAATAACCTTGCTCTTATTAACATTTACTCTTAACTTTCTTCTTCCACACACTTTACCAAACTCCGTCACCAGCTTCTGCAGTTTCTCACATGAATCCGCCACCAGCGCTGTATCATCAGCGAACAACAACTGACTCACTTCCCAAGCTCTCTCATCCCCAACAGACTTCATACTTGCCCCTCTTTCCAAAACTCTTGCATTTACCTCCCTAACAACCCCATCCATAAACAAATTAAACAACCATGGAGACATCACACACCCCTGCCGCAAACCTACATTCACTGAGAACCAATCACTTTCCTCTCTTCCTACACGTACACATGCCTTACATCCTCGATAAAAACTTTTCACTGCTTCTAACAACTTGCCTCCCACACCATATATTCTTAATACCTTCCACAGAGCATCTCTATCAACTCTATCATATGCCTTCTCCAGATCCATAAATGCTACATACAAATCCATTTGCTTTTCTAAGTATTTCTCACATACATTCTTCAAAGCAAACACCTGATCCACACATCCTCTACCACTTCTGAAACCACACTGCTCTTCCCCAATCTGATGCTCTGTACATGCCTTCACCCTCTCAATCAATACCCTCCCATATAATTTACCAGGAATACTCAACAAACTTATACCTCTGTAATTTGAGCACTCACTCTTATCCCCTTTGCCTTTGTACAACGGCACTATGCAAGCATTCCGCCAATCCTCAGGCACCTCACCATGAGTCATACATACATTAAATAACCTTACCAACCAGTCAACAATACAGTCACC
This sequence comes from Panulirus ornatus, assembly GCF_036320965.1. Taxonomy (NCBI): domain Eukaryota; kingdom Metazoa; phylum Arthropoda; class Malacostraca; order Decapoda; family Palinuridae; genus Panulirus; species Panulirus ornatus. Next base: position 21,391,154 of record NC_092238.1, read on the forward strand.
CCCTTTTTTAATAAATTCCACTGCAATACCATCCAAACCTGCTGCCTTGCCGGCTTTCATCTTCCGCAAAGCTTTTACTACCTCTTCTCTGTTTACCAAATCATTTTCCCTAACCCTCTCACTTTGCACACCACCTCGACCCAAACACCCTATATCTGCCACTCTGTCATCAGACACATTCAACAAACCTTCAAAATACTCATTCCATCTCCTTCTCACATCACCACTACTTGTTATCACCTCCCCATTTACGCCCTTTACTGAAGTTCCCATTTGCTCCCTTGTCTTACGCACCCTATTTACCTCCTTCCAGAACATCTTTTTATTCTCCCTAAAATTTACTGATAGTCTCTCACCCCAACTCTCATTTGCCCTTTTTTTCACCTCTTGCACCTTTCTCTTGACCTCCTGTCTCTTTCTTTGTCTTTTCTTTTTTCTTTTCTAAGATATCACGTCCAGGATTGAACTATATATATGTGTATATGTATATATATATATATATATATATATATATATATATATATATATATATATATATATATATATGTGTGTATATATATAAAAAATGTAGCTTAGACATTGAAGCTTATTGATTCAGTGGTGAAATTGATGAGAACTGCTATTGACGTTTGTGTGAATAAATTGTACATTTCCTTTTCCATAACCAGAGGTTGAACCATTATGTGACGTTCATTTTTTCATTCATTTCAAGCTAAAAGTTTGTTTTCTAAATTGTTTCTTACATTTTTCATATGTATATATATGTATGTGTGTGTGTGTGTGTGCGTGTGTGTGTGTGTGTGTGTGTGTGTGTGTGTGTGTGTTTATATATGTATATTGTCCCTGGGGATAGGGGTGAAAGAATACTTCCCACGTATTCCTCGCGTGTCGTAGAAAGCGACTAGAGGGGACGGGAGCGGGGGGCCGGAAATCCTCCCCTCCTTGTATTAACTTTCTAAAATGGGAAACAGAAGAAGGAGTCACGCGGGGAGTGCTCATCCTCCTCGAAGGCTCAGAGTGGGGTGCCTAAATGTGTGTGGATGTAACCAAGATGTGAAAAAAAGGAGAGATAGGTAGTATGTTTGAGGAAAGGAACCTGGATGTTTTGGCTCTGAGTGAAACGAAGCTCAAGGGTAAAGGGGAAGAGTGGTTTGGAAATGTCTGGGGAGTGAAGTCAGGGGTTAGTGAGAGGACAAGAGCAAGGGAAGGAGTAGCAATACTCCTGAAACAGGAGTTGTGGGAGTATGTCATAGAATGTAAGAAAGTAAATTCTCGATTAATATGGGTAAAATTGAAAGTTGATGGAGAGAGGTGGGTGATTATTGGTGCATATGCACCTGGGCATGAGAAGAAAGATCATGAGAGGCAAGTGTTTTGGGAGCAGCTAAATGAGTGTGTTAGCGGTTTTAATGCACGAGACCGGGTTATAGTGATGGGTGATTTGAATGCAAAGGTGAGTAATGTGGCAGTTGAGGGAATAATTGGTATGCATGGGGTGTTCAGTGTTGTAAATGGAAATGGTGAAGAGCTTGTAGATTTATGTGCTGAAAAAGGACTGATGATTGGGAATACCTGGTTTAAAAAGCGAGATATACATAAGTATACTTATGTAAGTAGGAGAGATGGCCAGAGAGCGTTATTGGATTACGTGTTAATGGACAGGCGTGCGAAAGAGAGACTTTTGGATGTCAATGTGCTGAGAGGTGCAACTGGAGGGATGTCTGATCATTATCTTGTGGAGGCTAAGGTGAAGATTAGTATGGGTTTTCAGAAAAGAAGAGTGAATGTTGGGGTGAAGAAGGTGGTGAGAGTAAGTGAGCTTGGGAAGGAGACCTGTGTGAGGAAGTATCAGGAGAGACTGTGTACAGAATGGAAAAAGGTGAGAACAATGGAAGTAAGGGGAGTGGGGGAGGAATGGGATGTATTTAGGGAATCAGTGATGGATTGCGCAAAAGATGCTTGTGGCATGAGAAGAGTGGGAGGTGGGCTGTTTAGAAAGGGTAGTGAGTGGTGGGATGAAGAAGTAAGAGTATTAGTGAAAGAGAAGAGAGAGGCATTTGGACGATTTTTGCAGGGAAAAAATGCAATTGAGTGGGAGAAGTATAAAAGAAAGAATATATATATATATATATATATATATATATATATATATATATATATATATATATATATATATATATATATATATATATATATATATATATATTCCATTCTGTACTCAGTCTCTCCTGGTACTTCCTCACACAAGTCTCCTTCCCAAGCTCACTTACTCTCACCACCCTCTTCACCCCACCATTCTCTCTTTTCTGAAGACCCATACAAATCTTCACCTTCGCATACACAAGATAATGATCAGACATCCCTCCAGTTGCACCTCTCAGCACATTAACATCCAAAAGTCTCTCTCTCGCGCGCTTGTCAATTAACACGTAATCCAATAACGCTCTCTGGCCATCTCTCCTACTTACATACATATACTTATGTATATCTCGCTTTTTAAACCAGGTATTCCCAATCACCAGTCCCTTTTCAGCACATAAATCTACAAGCTCTTCACCATTTCCATTTACAACACTGAACACCCCATATATACCAATTATTCCCTCAACTGCCACATTATTCACCTTTGCATTCAAATCACCCATCACTATAACCCGATCTTGTGCATCAAAACCACTAACACACTCATTCAGCTGCTCCGAAAACACTTGCCTCTCATGATCTTTCTTCTAATGCCCAGGTGCATATGCACCAATAATCACCCATCTCTCTCCATCAACTTTCAGTTTTACCCATATTAATCTAGAATTTACTTTCTTACATTCTATCACATACTCCCACAACTCCTGTTTCAGGAGTACTGCTACTCCTTCCCTTGCTCTTGTCCTCTCACTAACCGCTGACTTTACTCCCAAGACATTCCCAAACCACTCTTCCCCTTTACCCTTGAGCTTCGTTTCACTCAGAGCCAAAGCATCCAGATTCCTTTCATCAAACATACTACCTATCTCTCCTTTTTTCACATCTTGGTTACATCCACACACATTTAGACACCCCAATCTGAGCCTACAAGGAGGATAACCACTCCCCGCGTGACTCCTTCTTCTGTTTCCCATTTTAGAAAGTTGAAATACAAGGAGGGGAGGATTTCTGGACCCCCCTCTCCCGTCCCCTCTAGTCGCCTTCCACGACACGCGAGGAATGCGTGGGAAGTATTCTTTCACCCCTATTCCCAGGGAGGGGGCGAAAATCCTGGGAGCCTTGAAGAATGTGTGGAAGTCGAGAACATTATCTCGGAAAGCAAAAATGGGTATGTTTGAAGGAATAGTGGTTCCAACAATGTTGTTTGGTTGCGAGGCGTGGGCTATGGATAGAGTTGTGCGCAGGAGGGTGGATGTGCTGGAAATGAGATGTTTGAGGACAATGTGTGGTGTGAGGTGGTTTGATCGAGTAAGTAATGTAAGGGCAAGAGAGATGTGTGGAAATAAAAAGAGCGTGGTTGAGAGAGCAGAAGAGGGTGTTTTGAAATGGTTTGGGCACATGGAGAGAATGAGTGAGGAAAGATTGACCAAGAGGATATATGTGTCGGAGGTGGAGGGAACGAGGAGAAGTGGGAGACCAAATTGGAGGTGGAATGACGGAGTGAAAAAGATTTTGTGTGATCGGGGCCTGAACATGCAGGAGGGTGAAAGGAGGGCAAGGAATAGAGTGAATTGGATCGATGTGGTATACCGGGGTTGACGTGCTATCAGTGGATTGAATCAGGGCATGTGAAGCGTCTGGGGTAAACCATGGAAAGTTGTGTGGGGCCTGGATGTGGAAAGGGAGCTGTGGTTTCGGACATTATTGCATGACAGCTAGAGACTGAGTGTGAACGAATGGGGCCTTTGTTGTCTTTTCCTAGTGCTACCTCGCACACATGAGGGGGGAGGGGGATGGTATTCCATGTGTGGCGAGGTGGCGATGGGAATGAATAAAGGCAGACAGTGTGAATTGTGTGCATGGGTATATATATATGTGCCTGTGTGTGTATATATATGTGTACAATGAGATGTATAGGTATGTATATTTGCGTGTGTGGACGTGTATGTATATACATTGTGTATGGGGGTGGGTTGGGCCATTTCTTTCGTCTGTTTCCTTGCGCTACCTTGCAAACGCGGGAGACAGCGACAAAGCAAAATAAATAAATGTAATATAAATAAATAAATAAATAAATAAATATATATATATATATATATATATATATATATATATATATATATATATATATATATATATATATATATATATATATATATATATGTTTGCGGCAGGGGTGTGTGATGTCTCCATGGTTGTTTAATTTGTTTATGGATGGGGTTGTTAGGGAGGTAAATGCAAGAGTTTTGGAAAGAGGGGCAAGTATGAAGTCTGTTGGGGATGAGAGAGCTTGGGAAGTGAGTCAGTTGTTGTTCGCTGATGATACAGCGCTGGTGGCTGATTCATGTGAGAAACTGCAGAAGCTGGTGACTGAGTTTGGTAAAGTGTGTGGAAGAAGAAAGTTAAGAGTAAATGTGAATAAGAGCAAGGTTATTAGGTACAGTAGGGTTGAGGGTTAAGTCAATTGGGAGGTGAGTTTGAATGGAGAAAAACTGGAGGAAGTGAAGTGTTTTAGATATCTGGGAGTGGATCTGGCAGCGGATGGAACCATGGAAGCGGAAGTGGATCATAGGGTGGGGGAGGGGGCGAAAATTCTGGGGGCCTTGAAGAATGTGTGGAAGTCGAGAACATTATCTCGGAAAGCAAAAATGGGTATGTTTGAAGGAATAGTGGTTCCAACAATGTTGTATGGTTGCGAGGCGTGGGCTATAGATAGAGTTGGGCGCAGGAGGATGGATGTGCTGGAAATGAGATGTTTGAGGACAATGTGTGGTGTGAGGTGGTTTGATCGAGTGAGTAACGTAAGGGTAAGAGAGATGTGTGGAGATAAAAAGAGCGTGGTTGAGAGAGCAGAAGAGGGTGTTTTGAAGTGGTTTGGGCACATGGAGAGGATGAGTGAGGAAAGATTGACCAAGAGGATATATGTGTCGGAGGTGGAGGGAGCCAGGAGAAGAGGGAGACCAAATTGGAGGTGGAAAGATGGAGTGAAAAAGATTTTGTGTGATCGGGGCCTGAACATGCAGGAGGGTGAAAGGAGGGCAAGGAATAGAGTGAATTGGAGCGATGTGGTATACCGGGGCTGACGTGCTGTCAGTGGATTGAATCAAGGCATGTGAAGCGTCTGGGGTAAAGCATGGAAAGCTGTGTAGGTATGTATATTTGCGTGTGTGGACGTATGTATATACATGTGTATGGGGGGGGTTGGGCCATTTCTTTCGTCTGTTTCCTTGCGCTACCTCGCAAACGCGGGAGACAGCGACAAAGTATAAAAAAAAAAAAATATATATATATATATATATATATATATATATATATATATATATATATATATATATATATATATATATTTTTTTTTTATACTTTGTCGCTGTCTCCCGCGTTTGCGAGGTAGCGCAAGGAAACAGACGAAAGAAATGGCCCAACCCCCCCCATATATATATATATATATATATATATATATATATATATATATATATATATATATATATATTTTTTTTTTTTTTATACTTTGTCGCTGTCTCCCGCGTTTGCGAGGTAGCGCAAGGAAACAGACGAAAGAAATGGCCCAACCCCCCCCATACACATGTACATACACACGTCCACACACGCAAATATACATACCTACACAGCTTTCCATGGTTTACCCCGGACGCTTCACATGCCTTGATTCAATCCACTGACAGCACGTCAACCCCTGTATACCACATCGCTCCACTTCACTCTATTCCTTGCCCTCCTTTCACCCTCCTGCATGTTCAGGCCCCGATCACACAAAATCCTTTTCACTCCATCTTTCCACCTCCAATTTGGTCTCCCTCTTCTCCTCGTTCCCTCCACCTCCGACACATATATCCTCTTGGTCAATCTTTCCTCACTCATTCTCTCCATGTGCCCAAACCATTTCAAAACACCCTCTTCTGCTCTCTCAACCACGCTCTTTTTATTTCCACACATCTCTCTTACCCTTACGTTACTTACTCAATCAAACCACCTCACACCACACATTGTCCTCAAACATCTCATTTCCAGCACATCCATCCTCCTGCGTACAACTCTATCCATAGCCCACGCCTCGCAACCATACAACATTGTTGGAACTACTATTCCTTCAAACATACCCATTTTTGCTTTCCGGGATAATGTTCTCGACTTCCACACATTTTTCAAGGCTCCCAAAATTTTCGCCCCCTCCCCCACCCTATGATCCACTTCCGCTTCCATGGTTCCATCCGCTGACAGATCCACTCCCAGATATCTAAAACACTTCACTTCCTCCAGTTTTTCACCATTCAAACTCACCTCCCAATTGACTTGACCCTCAACCCTACTGTACCTAATAACCTTGCTCTTATTCACATTTACTCTTAACTTTCTTCTTCCACACACTTTACCAAACTCCGTCACCAGCTTCTGCAGTTTCTCACATGAATCCGCCACCAGCGCTGTATCATCAGCGAACAACAACTGACTCACTTCCCAAGCTCTCTCATCCCCAACAGACTTCATACTTGCCCCTCTTTCCAAAACTCTTGCATTTACCTCCCTAACAACCCCATCCATAAACAAATTAAACAACCATGGAGACATCACACACCCCTGCCGCAAACCTACATTCACTGAGAACCAATCACTTTCCTCTCTTCCTACACGTACACATGCCTTACATCCTCGATAAAAACTTTTCACTGCTTCTAACAACTTGCCTCCCACACCATATATTCTTAATACCTTCCACAGAGCATCTCTATCAACTCTATCATATGCCTTCTCCAGATCCATAAATGCTACATACAAATCCATTTGCTTTTCTAAGTATTTCTCACATACATTCTTCAAAGCAAACACCTGATCCACACATCCTCTACCACTTCTGAAACCACACTGCTCTTCCCCAATCTGATGCTCTGTACATGCCTTGACCCTCTCAATCAATACCCTCCCATATAATTTACCAGGAATACTCAACAAACTTATACCTCTGTAATTTGAGCACTCACTCTTATCCCCTTTGCCTTTGTACAATGGCACTATGCACGCATTCCGCCAATCCTCAGGCACCTCACCATGAGTCATACATACATTAAATAACCTTACCAACCAGTCAACAATACAGTCACCCCCTTTTTTAATAAATTCCACTGCAATACCATCCAAATCTGCTGCCTTGCCGGCTTTCATCTTCCGCAAAGCTTTTACTACCTCTTCTCTGTTTACCAAATCATTTTCCCTAACCCTCTCACTTTGCACATATATATATATATATATATATATATATATATATATATATATATATATATATATATATATATATATATATATGAAAAATGTAAGAAATGATTTAGAAAACTGAAACCTCTAGCTGGAAATGAAATGAAAAATGAATGTCACATAATGGTTCAACCTCTGGCTATGGAAAAGGGAAATGTATAATTTATTTACACAAACGTCAATAGTAGTTATCATCAATTTAACCACTGTATCATACGGCCTGGTCCACTTCTTCTCTAATCATGAAACTGGAATATTGGCTTATGATGTTTCTCAATTGTCTTCACTGCACAAAGTACAACCATATCTTGGATACATGAGGGTAGGGTTGGTCATCCGCCATGATAAAGTCTTGACAGACCAAAAGTTTATCTGGACCTCAATTTTTCCAGTACATTCATAAAAACACCTTTTTGCTTTCCATCTCTATCACTTTGAAAAATGCTCCATTTGTTCAGATTTCAATGAAAGAATAAGCTTTAATGTCTAAGCTACATGCTTTCCCAATTTCACTATTTTCTTGTCAGAGCACCATGTATGACAACTATCACTCCAGTAACATATTCTTATCTAGATAATAACTCTCAGACCACAGCCTCAGCAACAACTTACTGTTAACGAGCGATCCCGTTTTCTATAATGCTCAAGGCAAACTATATGTATTCTATTATGCTCTGAGTAGAGATTTGGCGAGGTGAATGGAAAAAGGTGAGAACAAAGGAAGTAAGGGGAGTGGGGGAGGAATGGGATGTATTTAGGGAAGCAGTCATGGCTTGCGCAAAAGATGCTTGTGGCATGAGAAGAGTGGGAGGTGGGTTGATTACAAAGGGTAGTGAGTGGTGAGATGAAGAAGCAAGATTATTAGTGAAAGAGAAGAGAGAGGCATTTGGACGATTTTTGCAGGGAAAAAATGCAAATGAGTGGGAGATGTATAAAAGAAAGAGGCAGGAGGTCAAGAGAAAGGTGCAAGAGGTGGAAAAGAGGGCAAACGAGAGTTGGGGTGAGAGAATATCATTAAATTTTAGGGAGAATAAAAAGATCTTCTGGAAGGAGGTAAATAAAGTGCGTAAGACAAGGGAGCAAATGGGAACTTCAGTGAAGGGGGCTAATGGGGAGGTGATAACAAGTAGTGGTGATGTGAGAAGGAGATGGAGTGAGCATTTTGAAGGATTGTTGAATGTGTTTGATGATAGAGTGGCAGATATAGGGTGTTTTGGTCGAGGTGGTGTGCAAAGTGAGAGGGTTAGGGAAAATGATTTGGTAAACAGAGAAGAAGCCATTTTTGCTTTCCGAGGTAATGTTCTCGACTTCCACACATTCTTCAAGACTCCCAGGATTTTCGCCCCCTCCCCCATCCTATGATTTACTTCCGCTTCCATGGTTCCATCCGCTGCCAAAACCACTCCCAGATATCTAAAACACTTTACTTCCTCCAGTTTTTCTCCATTCAAACTTACCTCCAAATTGACTTGACCCTCAACCCTACTGTACCTAATAACCTTGCTCTTTTTCACATTTACCCTTAACTTTCTTCTTTCACACACTTTACCAAACTCAGTCACCAGCTTCTGCAGTTTCTCACATGAATCAGCCACCAACGCTGTATCATCAGCGAACAACAACTGACTCACTTCCCAAGCTCTCTCATCCACAACAGACTGCATACTTACCCCTCTTTCCAAAACTCTTGCATTCACCTCCCTAACAACCCCATCCATAAACAAATTTAACAACCATGGAGACATCACACACCTCTGCCGCAAACCTACATTCACTGAGAACCAATCACTTTCCTCTCTTCCTACACGTACACATGCCTTACATCCTCGATAAAAACTTTTCACTGCTTCTAACAACTTTCCTCCCACACCATATATTCTTAATACCTTCTACAGAGCATCTCTATCAACTCTATCATATGCCTTCTCCAGATCCATAAATGCTACATACAAATCCATTTGCTTTTCTAAGTATTTCTCACATACATTCTTCAAAGCAAACACCTGATCCACACATCCTCTACCACTTCTGAAACCACACTGCTCTTCCCCAATCTGATGCTCTGTACATGCCTTGACCCTCTCAATCAATACCCTCCCATATAATTTACCAGGAATACTCAACAAACTTATACCTCTGTAATTTGAGCACTCACTCTTATCCCCTTTGCCTTTGTACAATGGCACTATGCACGCATTCCGCCAATCCTCACGCACCTCACCATGAGTCATACATACATTAAATAACCTTACCAACCAGTCAACAATACAGTCACCCCCTTTTTTAATAAATTCCACTGCAATACCATCCAAACCTGCTGCCTTGCCGGCTTTCATCTTCCGCAAAGCTTTTACTACCTCTTCTCTGTTTACCAAATCATTTTCCCTAACCCTCTCACTTTGCACACCACCTCGACCAAAACACCCTATATCTGCCACTCTATCATCAAACGCATTCAACAAACCTTCAAAATACTCACTCCATCTCCTTCTCACATCACCACTACTTGTTATCACCTCCCGATTTGCGCCCTTCACTGAAGTTCCCATTTGCTCCCTTGTCTTACGCACTTTATTTACCTCCTTCCAGAACATCTTTTTATTCTCCCTAAAATTTAATGATATTCTCTCACCCCAACTCTCATTTGCCCTTCTTTTCACCTCTTGCACCTTTCTCTTGACCTCCTGTCTCTTTCTTTTATACATCTCCCACTCAATTGCATTTTTTCCCTGCAAAAATCGTCCAAATGCCTCTCTCTTCTCTTTCACTAATACTCTTACTTCTTCATCCCACCACTCACTACCCTTTCTAATCAACCCACCTCCCACTCTTCTCATGCCACAAGCATCTTTTGCGCAATCCATCACTGATTCCCTAAATACATCCCATTCCTCCCCCACTCCCCCTACTTCCATTGATCTCACCTTTTTCCATTCTGTACTCAGTAACTCCTGGTACTTCCTCACACAGGTCTCCTTCCCAAGCTCACTTACTCTCACCACCCTCTTCACCCCAACATTCACTCTTCTTTTCTGAAAACCCATACAAATCTTCACCTTAGCCTCCACAAGATAATGATCAGACATCCCTCCAGTTTTACCTCTCAGCACATTAACATCCAAAAGTCTCTCTTTCGCACGCCTGTCAATTAACACGTAATCCAATAACGCTCTCTGGCCATCTCTCCTACTTACATAAGTATACTTATGTATATCTCGCAGGTATTCCCAATCATCAGTCCTTTTTCAGCACATAAATCTACAAGCTCTTCACCATTTCCATTTACAACACTGAACACCCCATGTATACCAATTATTCCCTCAACTGCCACATTACTCACCTTTGCATTCAAATCACCCATCACTATGACCCGGTCTCGTGCATCAAAACCACTAACACACTCATTCAGCTGCTCCCAAAACACTTGCCTCTCATGATCTTTCTTCTCATGCCCGGGTGCATATGCACCAATAATCACCCACCTCTCTCCATCAACTTTCAGTTTTACCCATATTAATCGAGAATTTACTTTCTTACATTCTATCACATACTCCCATAACTCCTGTTTCAGGAGTATATATATATATATATATATATATATATATATATATATATATATATATATATATATATATATATATATATATATATATATATATATTTCAGGAGTATATATATATAAATATATATATATATATATATATATATATATATATATATATATATATATATATATATATATATATATATATATATATATATATATATATGTATATATATATATATATATTTATATATATATATATATATATATATATATACATATATATATATATATATATATATATATATATATATATATATATAATATATATATATATATATATATATATATATATATATATATATATATATATATATATATTTTTTTTTTTTTTTTTATACTTTGTCGCTGTCTCCCGCGTTTGCGAGGTAGCGCAAGGAAACAGACGAAAGAAATGGCCCAACCCCCCCCCAAACACATGTACATACACACGTCCACACACGCAAATATACATACCTACACAGCTTTCCATGGTTTACCCCGGACGCTTCACATGCCCTGGTTCAATCCACTGACAGCACGTCAACCCCTGTATACCACATCACTCCAACTCGCTCTATTTCTTGCCCTCCTTTCACCCTCCTGCATGTTCAGGCCCCGATCACACAAAATCCTTTTCACTCCATCTTTCCACCTCCAATTTGGTCTCCCTCTTCTCCTCGTTCCCTCCACCTCCGACACATATATCCTCTTGGTCAATCTTTCCTCACTCATTCTCTCCATGTGCCCAAACCATTTCAAAACATCCTCTTCTGCTCTCTCAACCACGCTCTTTTTATTTCCACACATCTCTCTTACCCTTACGTTACTTACTCGATCAAACCACCTCACACCACACATTGTCCTCAAGTATCTCATTTCCAGCACATCCAACCTCCTGCGCACAACTCTATCCATAGCCCACGCCTCGCAACCATACAACATTGTTGGAACCACTATTCCTTCAAACATACCCATTTTTGCTTTCCGGGATAATGTTCTCGACTTCCACACATTTTTCAAGGCTCCCAAAATTTTCGCCCCCTCCCCCACCCTATGATCCACTTCCGCTTCCATGGTTCCATCCGCTGCCAGATCCACTCCCAGATATCTAAAACACTTCACTTCCTCCAGTTTTTCTCCATTCAAACTCACCTCCCAATTGACTTGACCCTCAACCCTACTGTACCTAATAACCTTGCTCTTATTCACATTTACTCTTAACTTTCTTCTTCCACACACTTTACCAAACTCCGTCACCAGCTTCTGCAGTTTCTCACATGAATCCGCCACCAGCGCTGTATCATCAGCGAACAACAACTGACTCACTTCCCAAGCTCTCTCATCCCCAACAGACTTCATACTTGCCCCTCTTTCCAAAACTCTTGCATTTACCTCCCTAACAACCCCATCCATAAACAAATTAAACAACCATGGAGACATCACACACCCCTGCCGCAAACCTACATTCACTGAGAACCAATCACTTTCCTCTCTTCCTACACGTACACATGCCTTACATCCTCGATAAAAACTTTTCACTGCTTCTAACAACTTGCCTCCCACACCGTATATTCCCAATACCTTCCACAGAGCATCTCTATCAACTCTATCATATGCCTTCTCCAGATCCATAAATGCTACATACAAATCCATTTGCTTTTCTAAGTATTTCTCACATACATTCTTCAAAGCAAACACCTGATCCACACATCCTCTACCACTTCTGAAACCACACTGCTCTTCCCCAATCTGATGCTCTGTACATGCCTTCACCCTCTCAATCAGTACCCTCCCATACAATTTACCAGGAATACTCAACAAACTTATACCTCTGTAATTTGAGCACTCACTTATATATATATATATATATATATATATATATATATATATATATATATATATATATATATATATATATATATATATATATATATATATATATCCGGGGCCACCAGAACTCTCCATGGATTACCCCAGACTCTTCACATACCCTGATTCAATCCATTGACAGCACGTCGACCCCGGTATACCACATCGTTCCAATTCACTCTACTCCTGGCCCGCCTTTCACCCTCCTGCATGTTCAGGCTTCGATCACTCAAAATCCTTTTCACTCCAACTTTCCACCTACAATTTGGTCTCCCACTTCTCGTTCCCTCCACCTCTGACACATATATTCTCTTGGTCAATCTTTCCTCACTCATTCTCTCCATGTGATTAAACCATTTTAAAACATCCTCCTCTGCTCTCTCAACTAAACTCTTTTTATTACCACGCATCTCTTTTACGCTATTATTACTTACTCGATCAAACCACCTCACACCACATACTGTCCTCAAACATCTCATTACCAGCACATCCATCCTCCTCCGCACAACTCTATCTATAGCCTACGCCTCGCAACCATATAACATTGTTGGAACCACTATCCCTTCAAACATACCCAGGGTTGCTTTCCGAGATAATGTTCTCGACTTCCACACGTTCTTCAATGCATCCAGAACTTTCGCCCCCGTCCCCACCCTATGATTCATTTCCGCTTCCTTGGTTCCATCCGCTGCCAAATCCACTCCCAGTTATCTAAAACACTTCACTTCCTCCAGTTTTTCTCCATTCAAACTCACCTCCCAATTGACTTGTCCCTCAACCCTACTGTACCTAATAACCTTGCTCTTATTCACATTTACTCTCAGCTTTCTTCTTTCACACACTTTACCAAACTCAGTCACCAGCTTCTGCAGTTTGTCACACGAATCAGCCACCAGCGCTGTATCATCAGCGAACAGCTGACTCACTTCCCAAGCTCTCTCATCCACAGCAGACTGCAGGCTTGCCCCTCTTTCCAAAACTCTTGCATTCACTTCCCTAACAACCTCATCCATTAACAAATTATGCATCGATGGAGACATCCCACACTCCTCGCGCAAACCATCATTCACTGAGAACCAATCATTTTCCTCTTTTCCTATACGTACACAAGCCTTTCATCCCCGATAAAAACTTTTCACTGCTTCTAACAACTTGCTCCCCACACCATATATTCTTAATACCTCCACAGAGCATCTCTAACATCTCTATTATATGCCTTCTCCAGATCCATAAATGCTACATAGAAACCCATTTGATTTTCTAAGTATTTCTCACAGCCACTCTTCAAAACAAACACCTGATCCATACATCCTCTACCACTTCTGAAACCACACTGCTCTTCACCAGTCTGATGGTCTGTACATGCCTTAACCCTCTCAATCAATACCCTCCCATATAATCTCCCAGGAATACTCAACAAACGTATACCTTTGTAATTTGAGCACTCACTTTTATCCCCTTTGCCTTTGTACAATGGCACTATGCAAGCATTTCGCCAATCCTCAGGCACCTCACCATGAGTTATACATACATTAAATTACCTTACCAACCAGTCAACTATACAGTCACCCCCTTTTTTAATAAATTCCACTGCAATACCATCCAAACCTGCTGCCTTGCCGGCTTTCATCTTCCGCAAAGCTTTTTCTACCTCTTCTCTGTCTACCAAATAATTTTCCCTAACCCTCTCACTTTGCAAACCACCTCGACCAAAACAACCTATATCTGCCACTCTATCATCAAACATATTCAACAAACCTTCAAATACTCACTCCATCTCCTTGTCACATCACAACTACTTGTTATCATCTCCCCATTAGCCCCCTTCACTGAAGTTCCCATTTGTTCCCTTGTCTTATGCATTTCATTTACCTCCTTCCAGAACATCTTTTTATTCTCCCTAAAATTTAATGATACTCTCTTACCCCAACTCTCATTTGCCCTCTTTATCACCTCATGCACCTTTCTCTTGACCTCCTGCCTCTTTCTTTTATACATCTCCCAGTCATTTCCATTATTTCCCTGCAAAAATCGCCCAAATGCCTCTCTCTTCTCTTTCCCTAATAATCTTACATCTTCATCCCACCACTCACTACCCTCTCTAATCAACCCACCTATATATATATATATATATATATATATATATATATATATATATATATATATATATATATATATATATATATATATATATATATATATATATACATATATATATATATATATATATATATATATATATATATATACATATATATATATATACATATATGTATATATATATATATCTTTCTTTTCTTCTTTCATACTATTCGCCATTTCCCGCGTCAGCGAGGTAGCGTTAAGAACAGAGGACTGGGCCTCTGAGGAAACATCCTCATCCAGCCCCCTTCTCTGTTCCTTCCTTTGGAAAAAAAAAAAAAAAAAAAAAAAAGAGAGAGGGGAGGATTTCTAGCCCCCTGCTCCCTTCCCTTTTAGTCGACTTCTACGACACGCAGGGAATACGTGGGAAGTATTCTTTCTCCCCTATCCCCAGGGAATATATATATATATATATATATATATATATATATATATATATATATATATATATATATATATATATATATATATATATATATATATAACCGCGGGAGACAGCGACGAGGTATAAAAAAAAGAAAAAAAAAATATATATATATATATATATCTTCTTTCTTTCTTTTAAACTAATTGCCATTTCCCGCGTTAGCGAGGTAGCGTTAAGAACATATATATATATATATATATATATATATATATATATATATATATATATATATATATATATATATATATATATATATATATATATAATTTTTTTTTTCTTTTCTTTTAAACTATTAGCCATTTCCCGCGTTAGAGAGGTAGCGTTAAGAACAGAGGACTGGGTATTTTTTGGAATATCCTCACCTGGCCCCCTCTGTTCCTTCTTTTGGAAAATTAAAAAAAAAAAAACGAGAGGGGAGGATTTCCAGCCCCCCGCTCCCTCCCTCTCTTTTTTTTTTTTTTAATTTTCCAAAAGAAGGAAGGATATATATATATATATATATATATATATATATATATATATATATATATATATATATATATATATATATATATATATGTGCTTGTTAAATGTGTTCTTGTTAAAGTAAGAGCTGGGTTGAGGTGATTTTCTTTTTTTTTTAATATTCATAAGTTCCAAATGCCATATCCGTAAAGAAAACTTTACCAAATTCAGTTACTAATGTAAAAAGATATTCAGATTTTCTTTGTTGGTACATTTTACAATTAAATGAAATGTATGGAAAAACATGTGATTGAATGACTAGGGTATGATTACACATTATTTCTGCAATATTTTCTCTTGTTTTAGTGTATGTTGTGTACCTGTTAGGCTTAGAATATTATACAGTTAACTTTGACCGACCATGTTTCCATTTAGGAAGTGAAAAGACCCGAATTCCTTAACTTTTCTCCTGAGAATTCTCAGCTTATAAGCAAACTTTGCGAACTTTCCAATGACAGACATTCAGTATGTATGCCTTTGAGATGTAGGCATTTCAGACACTGATATTCCAAAGACAGACATTTTGTGGGTAAACTTATGTGATTATACCTCGCTGACGTGGGAGGCTGTGATTAGGTATGATGGGATGAATAAATAAAAGATTAATATATTTCATTTTTTTTCCATATTATTTGATCCCTGTTTCCCACATCAGTGAGGTAGCAACAGGAAGCGGATGAAGAAAGACCCATCAACTCATATACATACACGTACATATACATACTAATAATACTCATACACGGACATATACATACTTGCTTGCCTTTATCCATTCTTGGCGCCACCCTGCCCCTCAGGAAACAGCATCGCCACCCCCTGCATCAGTGAGATAGCACCAGAAAAACGGACAAAAAAACCAACATTCGTTCACGCTCAGTCTCTATTTGTCATATACTCAAAAACACTCAACTAGTGTAGAAATTTAGATAACAAATTACTCTTAGTTTGTTACCATACTTAGCATGGATTAATGATATTTTATTCTATACAATAGAGAGAATATTGCAGAAATATGCAAAGCATTTTTCGGTTGATATGAGTAAGTACAGTGTGAAACTCAGTACGATACTGGATACTTGACATGACATTGTTGTTTTTTTGTAAGTTCATGCTGTTATTATTGTTGATTTTATAGATATCAAAACTAGATTTACTTGACAAAACTATGTTTATAGGACACTGATTTTCTTGATTGTCTTAGTATTAGTGGTACAGCTAATTAAGCATTGATACATTATGGTATTATGATTGTAATTTTTCTTAAACAGTTGACTGTGAAAGGAACAACTACATTGTTGTGGTGTTCCATTCTGCTTTTCATCATAATGAAATTGTGTTTATATCTCTTAACTGAAAGAATACTTCCCACGTATTCCCTGCGTGTCGTAGAAGGCGACTAAAAGGGGAGGGAGCGGGGGGCTGGAAATCCTCCCCTCTCACTTTTTTTTTTTTTCCAAAAGAGGGAACAGAGAAGGGGCCCAGGTGAGGATATTCCCTCAAGGGCCAAGTCCTCTGTTCTCAACGCTACCTCGCTAATGCGGGAAATGGCGAATAGTATGAAAGAAAAAAAAAAAAAATATATATATATATATATATATATATATATATATAAAATATATATATATATATATATATATATATATATATATATATATATATAAATATATATATATATATATATATATATATATATATACATATATATATATATATATATATATATATATATATATATATATATATATATATATATATATATATATAAATATATATATATATATATATATATATATATATAAATATATATATATATATATATTTTTTTTCTTTTTTTTCAAATTATTCGACATTTCCCGCATCAGCAAGGTAGCGTTAAGAACAGAGGACTGGGCCTGTGGGGGAACATCCTCTCCTGGCCTCCTTCTCTGTTCCTTCTTTTGGAAAATTAAGAAAAAAAAAAAACTAGAGGGGAGGATTTCCAGCCCCCCGCTCCCTCCCCTTTTAGTCGCCTACTACGACACGCAGGGAATGCGTTGGAAGTATTCTTTCTCCCCTATCCCCAGGGATAATATATATATATATATATATATATATATATATATATATATATATATATATATATATATATATATATATATATATATATATTTTATATTTATTTTAATTTGTCGCTGTCTCCCGCGTTTGCGAGGTAGCGCAAGGAAACAGACGAAAGAATGGCCAACCCGCCCACATACTCATGTATATACATACACGTCCACACACGCAAATATACATACCTATACATCTCAATGTACACATATATATACACACACAGACATATACCTATATACACATGTAAATAATTCATACTGTCTACCTTTAATTGTTCCCATCGCCACCTCGCCACACATGGAATAACAACCCCCTCCCCCCTCATGTGTGCGAGGTAGCGCTAGGAAAAGACAACAAAGGCCCCATTCGTTCACACTCAGTCTCTACCTGTCATGTAATAATGCACCGAAAGCACAGCTCCCTTTCCATATCCAGGCCCCACAGAACTTTCTATGGTTTACCCAAGACGCTTCACATGCCCTGGTTCAATCCATTGACAGCACGTCGACCCCGGTATACCACATCGTTCTAATTCACTCTATTCCTTACCCGCCTTTCACCCTCCTGCATGTTCAGGCCCCGATCACTCAAAATCTTTTTCACTCCATCTCTCCACCTCCAATTTGGTCTCCCACTTCTCCTCGTTCCCTACACCTCTGACACATATATCCTCTTGGTCAATCTTTCCTCATTCATTCTCTCCATGTGACCATTTCAAAACACCCTCTTGTGCTCTCTCAACCACATTCTTTTATTTCCACACATCTCTCTTACCCTTACATTACTTACTCGATCAAACCACCTCACACCACATATTGCCCTCAAACATCTCATTTCCAGCACATCCACCCTCCTGCGCACAACTCTATCCATAGCCCACGCCTCGCAACCATACAACATTGTTGGAACCACTATTCCTTCAAACATACCCATTTTTGCTTTCCGAGATAATGTTCTCGACTTCCAAACATTCTTCAAGGCTCCCAGAACTTTCGCCCCCTCCCCCACCCTATGATTCACTTCCGCTTCCATGGTTCCATCCGCTGCCAGATCCACTCCCAGATATCTAAAACACTTTACTTCCCCCAGTTGTTGACTAAATCTACATTGTTCATGATATTAGAACTTGATACCTTACCCACTAAAGGGCTTAATAAAGAAACTGACCATTTTGACAATTTATATGTGATGGAGTCTACTGAACTCACTATAGGTCTTGCTGGAAAATTCTGTTTATGTGTTTTGATAAGTCCATACATATATGGCAATGACAAAGATTACAAAGATGATGTAAGATGATAAGTTTAATAACGCTCATTGTATGTTTTGGACAATCACATGTTTACCAAATGGCATCCTAGCTTCGTCTCTTCGATGTATATCAACTGACTGTTATATTTCTCTGTTGTGTCTCCCCTGAATATATGATTATTACACTAAAGTGCACTTGGGAACTTTTCTTGTTTCATTTTCACCGTGGATTCATAAGAATATCTTGATCACGCGCAAAATTGTCATCCTTTCCAACATTATATATATGTGATTGGGAATACCTGGTTTAAAAAGCGAGATATACATAAGTATACGTATGTAAGTAGGAGAGATGGCCAGAGAGCGTTATTGGATTACGTGTTAATTGATAGACGCACGAAAGAGAGACTTTTGGATGTTAATGTGCTGAGAGGTGCAACTGGAGGGATGTCTGATCATTATCTTGTGGAGGCGAAGGTGAAGATTTGTGGGGGTTTTCAGAAAAGAAGAGAGAATGTTTGGGTGAAGAGAGTGGTGAGAGTAAGTGAGCTTTGGAAGGAGACTTGTCTGAGGAAGTGCCAGGAGAGACTAAGTACAGAATGGAAAAAGGTGAGAACAAAGGAGGTAAGGGGAGTGGGGGAGGAATGGGATGTATTTAGGGAAGTAGTCATGGCTTGCGCAAAAGATGCTTGTGGCATGAGAAGCGTGGGAGGTGGGTTGATTAGAAAAGGTAGTGAGTGGTGGGATGAAGAAGTAAGATTATTAGTGAAAGAGAAGAGAGAGGAATTTGGACGATTTTTGCAGGGAAAAAATGCAAATTAGTGGGAGAGGTATAAAAGAAAGAGGCAGGAGGTCAAGAGAAAGGTGCAAGAGGTGAAAAATAGGGCAAATGAGAGTTGGGGTGAGAGAGTATCATTAAATTTCAGGGAGAAGAAAAAGATGTTTTGGAAGGGGGTAAATAAAGTGCGTAAGACAAGGAAGCAAATGGGAACTTCAGTGAAGGGGGATAATGGGGAGGTGATAACAAGTAGTGGTGATGTGAGAAGGAGATGGATTGAGTATTTTGAAGGTTCGTTGAATGTGTTTGATGATTGAGTGGCAGATATAGGGTGTTTTGGTCGAGGTGATGTGCAAAGTGAGATGGTTAGGGAAAATGATTTGGTAAACAGAGAAGAGGTAGTAAAAGCTTTGCGGAAGATGAAAGCCGGCAAGGCAGCGGGTTTGGATGGTATTGCCGTGGAATTTATTAAAAAAGGGGGTGACTGTATTGTTGACTGGTTGGTAAGGTTATTTAATGTATGTATGATTCATGGTGAAGTGCCTGAGGATTGGCGGAATGCTTGCATAGTGCCATTGTAGAAAGGGGAAGGGGATAAGAGTGAGTGCTCAAATTACAGAGGTATAAGTTTGTTGAGTATTCCTGGGAAATTATATGGGAAGGTATTGATTGAGAGGGTGAAGGCATGCACAGAGCATCAGATTGGTCGAGGTGATGTGCAAAGTGAGAGGGTTAGGGAAAATGATTTGGTAAACAGAGAAGAGGTAGTAAAAGCTTTGCGGAAGATGAAAGCCGGCAAGGCAGCGGGTTTGGATGGTATTGCCGTGGAATTTATTAAAAAAGGGGGTGACTGTATTGTTGACTGGTTGGTAAGTTTATTTAATGTATGTATGATTCATGGTGAAGTGCCTGAGGATTGGCGGAATGCTTGCATAGTGCCATTGTAGAAAGGGAAAGGGGATAAGAGTGAGTGCTCAAATTACAGAGGTATAAGTTTGTTGAGTATTCCTGGGAAATTATATGGGAGGGTATTGATTGAGAGGGTGAAGGCATGCACAGAGCATCAGATTGGGGAAGAGCAGTGTGGTTTCAGAAGTGGTAGAGGATGTGTGGATCAGGTGTTTGCTTTGAAGAATGTATGTGAGAAATACTAAGAAAAGCAAATGGATTTGTATGTAGCATGGAGTATGTAGTATGTAGTATGGAGAAGGCATATGATAGAGTTGATAGAGATGCTCTGTGGAAGGTATTAACGATATATGGTGTGGGAGGCAAGTTGTTAGAAGCAGTGAAAAGTTTTTATCGAGGATGTAAGGCATGTGTACGTGTAGGAAGAGAGGAAAGTGATTGGTTCTCAGTGAATGTAGGTTTGCGGCAGGGGTGTGTGATGTCTCCATGGTTGTTTAATTTGTTTGTGGATGGGGCTGTTAGGGAGGTGAATGCAAGAGTTTTGGAATGAGGGGCAAGTATGCAGTCTGCTGTGGATGAGAGAGCTTGGGAAGTGAGTCAGTTGTTGTTCGCTGATGATACAGCGCTGGTGGCTGATTCATGTGAGAAACTGCAGAAGCTGGTGACTGAGTTTGATAAAGTGTGTGAAAGAAGAAAGTTAAGAGTAAATGTGAATAAGAGTAAGGTTATTAGGTACAGTAGGGTTGAGGGTCAAGTCAATTGCGAGGTAAGTTTTGAATGGAGAAAAACTGGAGGAAGTGAAGTGTTTTAGATATCTGGGAGTGGATCTGGCAGCGGATGGAACCATGGAAGTGATTCATAGGGTGGGGGAGGGGGCGAATGTTCTGGGAGCCTTGAAGAATGTGTGGAAGTCGAAAACATTATCTTGGAAAGCAAAAATGGGTATGTTTGGAGGCATAGTGGTTCCAACAATGTTGTATGGTTGCGAGGCGTGGACTATGGATAGAGTTGTGCGGAGGAG